>NC_058086.1:29280009-29580009 GCF_014858855.1 Bufo gargarizans
CCTTCTGGGATATCCATACAATATAAATTATTGAATTTGTCTGTTTATTTAAATGCACTCTCAACCTAATATTTTTGAGAAATCAAATTAATAAAGCAAGCTGAATGGCAACTGCTTACTGCCGGACTGCTATCCCTGCTGTCACTACCAGGCATGTACAGTAAAGCCCATCACACAGGAGTTCCTCAGCTTTGATTGTTTTTTGGAATCAGTTTGCCTCCAATCAGAACATAAGTCTTATCAATAGAGGAGCCCATTGTGCCCTTGTTTGTCAAACTGGTTCATTTTGTAAAACTCATTTAAAACGATCATTTATTGCAACAGTCAGTGAGAGAAAATCTCTGTTCCAACTGATAAAAAACCTCCTTCATCTGTCAAAAATATTTTAGATATTCTTCTGCAGCATGTAATGGGTATCCCTAGAAGTAATTCAACTTAGGAAATGGGTAAAGGTAGATCCCCCGACAGTGGGACAGTGGAGAAAAGCAATTGATAATTTGATTAAAGAAGAACGGGTGACGGAGGGCCATAGTAAAAAATCACAAAATCTTGACGAAGTATGGAACAAATCGTTACTTTAGGGCTGGATATGTTTTTTTTGTTTTTTTTCTCGTCCCCCTCCTTCTCCCTATGTGTGGTGGGTGGGTATAGAATAAAGAGAGGCGGGAAATAAGAAAAAAATAGGGGGGGGGGGAAATGAAAAAATTGTAATTGTAATTATTAATTGTTAATATGGATTTTTCTATTGTTGAATTGATGTGTTTTTTTGGGTACAAATGTATATGTCTTTATGAAATTGAAATAAAAAAAAGGGGAAAAAAAGTAATTCAGCATGTTTTACTAGATTGGTTATGGATAGGAGGACAGTGTAATATTGAAACTTTACTGATGTCTATGTGTTTGGTGCAACTAGTCTGACACTGTGATCTGGACATTGATAAACATGTGGGTCATGTCATCAAAAATTTGTCACAGAGGGGGGCTTTGATGGCAAGCACTCATCATCTCACTCCTTTTCGGATATGTGACAGTATGCTCTGACCGATGGGAGGACTGGTTACATGCACAAAAGTCCATGTTAGGTTTCGTCCATATCTGTAATGGAGAATCCGTCAGGAGCCTCTGCTGCAAATTCCATAAAAAATAAGAGACACGTTTGTGTGCATGAACCCCAAGTAAGAATAGACTTTAGACAGAGAAATCACCATGCAATCTGTCCAACCAATGTTAACAAATGTAGTGTGATACTTTGATAATGTGTTGAAAAAAATAGCTTTAATCCCAAAAATCCAAAACAAAAACCAAAAAGTTACATCTTGATACATTACCCCCTTAGATTAGGTAGTATAAAAAAAGTCAGCAATTTTATCAAACTGTCTCTTTGTGGATGATACATTTGGTGCATATTTAGACACTTTTGTCTAACTTTGCATCACCTACCAGCATACATTTTGCCAAAAAATACACCAAATTGTGCTGCAACTTGCTCCCCTTCCTTACTTTTTCATAGTAAATCTCTCAAGATGCAGGAGGCCACATTCTTTAACAGCAACCCATGAAAAAAAAATTTGCTAAATTTTTATTCAAATGATTCTTGTGCACATTGTGATTTTTCTTACTTCACTTTTCTTGCACAAAGACCATGATAAATTCCACCCACTTCCACCAATCATTTTTAGGCACTGGAAGAAGCATCTTCTGGCATCTCTTCCACCCAGCTCGCTTGACAGATCGCTCGCTATAGGTGGATAAGCAACGTTCTGTCAATCAAACCAAGCTGAATCAAACCAAGCCAGAGGGGAGCTGCCCAGCAGACATTTTTCCTTTGACCAGCTCTTTTTAAAACGTAAAATGTATGTTTTTATGAGACGATGCAGCATTTCAAAGCAACACATGGATCTTCATAATGAGGGAGCCTGTTTGTGTTGTTTTTTTTGGCAACATAAATCTGCTGATAGGTTCCCTTTGACAATACGACAGACTGGAATTTTTCATTTTAGCTGGTGTTGAGTAGTTGTATTCTATTGTGCAAAGCTATCTCCACATGGATAGGGTCGAAGAAGATCTGCCACTTAGGACTTCATCGATTAGAATCAAAATGTAACCCGTTGATTGGAAACGTCCATTGACCAGACAAAAACATTGTGTAAGCGCCGTTCCCACCACCGGTCCATATAACGTCTAATGCACTTTAACAATAGCCGTGTTCTTCTTTATCATCTCTTCTGTACAGACAAAGGAAGAGAGTGCTCCCCACAATGACCACGGCAGATAAAAAAATGTGCCATTGTGAAGGCTTTGGATCAGTTATTTTTTCTTGTACCTCTTCTTTGTATAAATAAAACATTATTTCAGATGTTCAATTAAGATAAGTGCCCTTAATTTACAGCCTCACTCCGTTGTGCTCTCTCATTATTCAGAGCACTGTCTGTGATTCACACAGACAATTACTCTCCCCCACTTTCCCAGTTAAATTACTGGTAATTTCTGGTTTCCCATTTATTTAGAAGGACAAAGCAAGCCATTGCATTACAGCCTTGCATCGGGACTAATGCTTTTACTTAATAATTTTCAACTCCTGGTGTGTGTCTTCGAGAGTCAGGTGGATGAAAAGAAAAAAAAACCTTCAATGTTATATTTGTGAGTGCTGAATTCTATTCTGAAATGGCTGAAAACAATTGGACTTGTGATGTCATCTTCTGTAATACCGGATGGAAAGGTTATTCATAAGCAAGCATTAAAAAATGAATGCCAATAAATTTAAAAAGCGGAAAGAAGTCTGGAATTTTTATGACTAATACATTAGAATTGAGCTTTTAGCTGATCGGAGGTCTTTGGAGGGAAAAATAGAACATAAGAGAGCCTCAAAGATATCTACTGGAATAACCCAAAGCTGATGAATGTTATAGAAGATATGGTTTTGCCACAAAGGAACATCTTAAGATCATAATGGCATCTACCAGAAGAAGGAAGGATCTCTAAAACTATTTCTAAATCTATAATGTGGAAGCAGTTCTAGCTACTGTATTTTTGGAGAAGAGGAGAATCTTTCTTAACAGTTGCTTGGCCAGGAAATTCAATTTACAAGAAGTAGGAACATCTTTGGCTGAGAATAGGATAGTCTATTCACTGGGAATGAGAAGGCTTTCTACAAGGATCAAGAATCTTTGTGCATAGGAAGTTATTTCACGACCATGTTTCTGTCCACAGCAGAAGCAACCACCTACCAGAGTAAAAGAGTCATCAGATTATTCAGGGTTGGTTCTGGTGGTGGGACCTTTCAGCAACACAGTCCTAGTGGGCACCATGCCTACTCCACCCTCAACTTGACAAGCAGAGAAAATGTTTACCTGGATTGCTGAGGAGCTAAATGTAGATACTGTTTGCCTTGTGACCCAGGGAACATCTAATCTAATAAGGATTTACTATTGAAACAATAACATATCTCATAATTTCCCCATACAGACGGCACAAATACCTCTAAATTTGGTCACAAAAATGAACCAAAAAACAGATTTTTCGTGGGTCAGAACTGAAGCTTTTTTTAAAAAAAAATAATTTTTTTTAACTTTAGCAAAAAAGAGGTGCTTCTTGGGCTGAGTTCACACTTCAGTTACTTGTTAAATTATTTCTATCAGTTATTGTAAGCCAAATTAGGAGCGAACCCTACTCAGAGATCAGGTATAAAAGATCTGAACCTGTTCTGTGTTTTTGACCTGCACCTGGTTTTGGTTCACAGTAACTGATGAAAATAACTGACCAAATAACTGAAGTGAGAACCGAGCCTAGCACACAAAGCTGTAACTTAAGTACCACAATATGTGGTAGATAGAGAAGTTACAAATTTAGTATAGCCACTGAGTTATTTAAAGAAATCTATCTGTATAGCGCCACCTGCTGTTTGCTCTTTCTCTAAAGAAGTAGATGCACATGCTCAGCTCCATCGTTCAGCTGCCACAAGCTGCAGCAGACAGGACACGCTATTTCAGAAAGGGCAAATCCCCTGAGCTGCCAGCTTAAAGGGGTTTTCTCAACACGCAGTTTTATACTTACCTGCTCCCGGCGCGCCGGTTTCGGCACTCGGCAGGGGGCGGGCTTCATCTTGATTGATGTCTTCGCGCACTGTACGCTCAGTACACATGCGCATGCGCCCTGGTGACTTCTTCCTGGCAAGTATACTATACTGGCCAGGAAGAAATCACCATAGCACATGCGCGGCCTCAGCGTGCGCGTTCAGTACAGCGCGTGGCCGGCGAGAAGAGAAGAAGTCGTCTGCGCACGCGCGGCCACCGCGATTCCTGACAAGAGCGGTGGCCGTAACCAGGGGAGACGGAAGACAACAGTCAGGCAAGTATAGGTTTATTTTCTTCTATGGTGTGGGAATTTGTTAATTAGATATATTTAGAAAAATGATCACTGTTAAATCATTAACAGATTTAACAGTGATCATTAAGATGAGAATACCCCTTTAAAATAAGTTTAGAAGAGTAATTAGAGCTATGGCCCTGAGTTATCAAACTTTCACCCAGAATTCTGGGATCAAAAAGTCGAAAATAGGACTTTTGCAAATGTTTTGCACTCACGCAATTTTTACATTTTTACACCACTCACTCCAGTTTTACAATATAGGTGGGAAAGTGGGTGTGGTTAGCTATGTTAATGAGTTTCACTCTAGATTTATCATTATGACTTTTTTTTGAAGTCGCAAAAAAGTCACAATCTCACTCCAGGATGAGGGTGGAGTAGAAAAAGTGTTAGGTTTACAAGCCACATTTATCAAACAACCTGTGACATTTGATAAATGTGGCACAAAGTCCTCAAACACATGATAAATTCCCCCCAATGAATGGGTTCTAGCTTTGTTAGAAAGAGGTTGTCATGTACTATATGATGTCTCATTTTCATGTTTTATGTGTTTCAAAAATTTTACACATACTGTAATACCATGATTCAGTTCTCATTGTTGGGCAGAATACTCAGTGTAAAAAACTATTTGACATAAAGTAACATTCACCAAACCACATTTCTTCTTGCTGGACTAAGACAATTTGTGAATAGAAGTTTACACTAATAGACGTATGAATTTTCGGTCCAACACAGTATCTAATATGAGACAGTATTACATACTGTATTGCGGTCAGTAATGGTTCCATATGGATTGGATATTATGAAGCTTCTAGAGGCCCTCAGATTTTAATGAGACCCAATTCACTTACAGATAATCACTGGAATCCAGTCATAAAATTACCCATTTCATGTTTGTTACTTTTTTGTTTTGTTTTATATTTCCTGTTATTTGAAATACTCACTGTGTATTTTCTGTTGTTCTTTGATATTATATCATATGTGACCATTTCTTAAAGTATCTGTAGTTTTAGTAACCTCGAGCAATCTTTGGTAAAAAAAAAAAAATATATATATGAAATAAACAAGAAGAAGTCAACTGATGTTTTAAGAGGGGCTTTCAAAGTCTATACAAAGAGAACAAAAAGGGTATGATCAAACAGTGAGCTGCTTACAAAGGCAAGTGGAACAATTGATCAAAAGTTACAATATTTATAAAGCCTATTATACTCTTTGAGGTCGAGGTTCTTCTATCTTGTGCAAGCAATGTTGAAATGTGTATATAGGGAGTATTTTTGCTTTACTTCAACTTTTTCATCTTCTAGTTTGTAGTGATTTTTAGAGAAGATGAATTTTGATTTCCTTCTAGGAGCTCATTGGTTTACAAATAATCTTACATGGTTGTCTCTTCTGGACACTCATGTTTCTTGCAGTGGCCGCTGCAGGGGAATTAGGGTATTACATGATGCCCATTCAATTGAATGCCTGACCATGAAGAGGCACAGCTTTAAGTTCATGGATCCTAATATGACATATGTAACAGGGTCCTCACCTACCATGTGCCATTCATAATAACTGGCAGCTTCTGTGGCAGAGGGGATGTGGGTGATTGGCCACAAGGGCCTGCAGCCTGTTACCTCTGTATTCCCTATAGTTACACCCCTGCGACCATGTAAGACATGGACAGCCCAGGTCTACTAGAGTGATAGCTGCTTTTTCTGAGCACCTCTATCCTAAATGGATGAGTCAACCCATTTACTAACCAGGTCATATGAATTTATGTTCCTGTTATTTTATGTTTTCAAAAATGTTGTATATAAGGTATTTAGCCATCCTGTAATCAGTGACATACCTACAACAGAAGCAGACCATGCAGCTGCTATGGGGCTCCTGGTGAAAAGGTGCCCACAGTGAGCTAAAGGCCCCACCCCCCGAATTACACTCATTAGTGTCCAGCTCCAGTACAGTATCCCTATCATCAGTGGAGAAAGCTAAAGGATCTGTGATGATGTCATCATAGGTCCTGTACATCTAGTAAAGGAACTGCACAAAGAATGGTGTAGTTCCCAGGTTAGCTTGCAGCATCTGCCAGGACCTGTGATGACATCATCATTATCACAGGACCTGTACATCTAGTAAATGAACTGCACAGAGCATCTTCCCAGGTCCTTTAACGCCCAACAGTATGGAAAGAACTGTAGGATGGGCTCTCCACTGAGACCAGAATGGAGTGGTAAGAGGAGGTCCTCCTCCTTTCTCTTCATTTCCCCCCCATTCCCTATTTTTACTCATATCTCGCTCGTATATATAGTATTGCAGACCTATTCTGAGAATAGGTAATCAATAAAAATTTCTTGTAAAACACCTTTAAGTCTAACACTTCTGTCTTGAGACATTACTCTACTTTCTACACCACCTCTTTATTGGTATAAGACTGCGACAATCTTTTGACTTTTTAGGCTGCTTTCACACTAGCGTTCGCTGGTCCGCTCATGAGCTCCGTTTGAAGGGGCTCATGAGCGGACCCGAACGCAGCCGTCCAGCCCTGATGCAGTCTGAATGGAGCGGATCCGCTCAGACTGCATCAGTCTGGCGGCGTTCAGCCTCCGCTCCGCTCGCCTCCGCACGGACAGGCGGACAGCTGAACGCTGCTTGCAGCGTTCGGGTGTCCGCCTGGCCGTGCGGAGGCGTGCGGATCCGTCCAGACTTACAATGTAAGTCAATGGGGACGGATCCGTTTGAAGATGCCACAATGTGGCTCAATCTTCAGGCGGATCCGTCCCCCATTGACTTTACATTGAAAGTCTGGACGGATCCGTCCCAGGCTATTTTCACACTTAGCTTTTTTTTGCTAATATAATGCAGACGGATCCATTCTGAACGGATCCGCCCGAACGCTAGTGTGAAAGTAGCCTTAAAAAGTCACAGTTGATAAAACAAAAGTGAGTGGTGTAAAAATGCAGAATTTCAAAAATCGTATGTGTAAAAATAAGCCCAAAAAAGATCCAAAGCCCTATTTTGAGACTTTATGACGCAAGAATTATGCAGTATCCATTGTCTACAACAGTGATTTCAAACCTTGTTACCCCTGAAAATCATTGACACTCCCAGGGAACCCCAATTATCATTCTTACCTGCAAAAAAATCTTGGAGTAGGAGCAGGTAAAGCTCCATGCTAATCATCTCTAAGCAGGCTTAGATAACTGTGCCATCAATACTCCAAAGTGATAGGTTTTGCTGGTGCTGGAAACTATTGACCAAATTGTAGGAGAGGATAATCCTTAATGACATTCATATATCTCTATCAGCTTTAGAGATGAGCGAATTGATTCTAAACTAATCAGATTTGTTACAAATTTTACAAAAATGTAGTTTTTGCGCAAAATGGCACCGTGTCATTTTATAGTAAAAATGTGTGTGTGTGTGTGTGGGGGGGGATGGGGATATCAAGAGGAATGAAGATAGAGAACCACATGACCCTGGGAGGTAAGGGGCCTGATTGACCGAGAAGTTGACAGACAGCTTATGAGCCAATCAGGGGCAGGACTGTTCTTTCAGGGTTTATAAAGCTGCTGACAATCGAGAAGTTCATGTTGCACTGCAATAATCATGCAACCACCTAATTTTTTTCTGTAAATGAGTAGCCAGCCAGCCTTTTTCTATAAAAACCTTCAGTTTCTACAGTTCATATGTAATTTATAGGCTTATTGCCATCACCTCCAGCATCAATACCATATATTTTGCTGAAAACACATTGTATTGTGTCAATACACTGTGCATTATTAGGGAATGTGTTGTGTTGCAATAATTACATTTGTTTATCATGCATTGTATTGTCAGCCACAGTTTTGGCCATATGCCATTAGACTTTTTGCTAGGTATCCATATAAATTGTTTGTTATCAACGAAATGTAATTATTCTCTATGCCATCAGCCAGACATTTTGCCATGTCTCATCGTTATGGACATGTGGTGCAGTTCTGTGGCATAGGTTCATAAGGATTTCACACACCTCTGGCTGTGACCAATAAATAGATCTGCCATTCCTGATGCTGGCTATTTATTGCTGGTCCCATCATGCCACTGCTAAAGTCTGTCTGCCTACCTTCATTTCCCATACTTTATGGCTGCTGCCACCAGCGCTGCGCCTACAGATCCCTCTTTTGCCACTACCATTACCCCTACCAAAAAAACACTACTACTTCCCCTAAACAGCTGCACAAACATCTACTGCCTTGTCTATTCCATACTATGCTGTTTACGCTGCCTCTACTTTTGCTACTACATGGCACAATTATCCCTACACACCTTGAACCTTACCCTATCCTTTCCACACTATACTGCTGCTGATCCCAAAAATAAGGGAGAATTTTTCGAGGTTTGTTCATAACAAGCCACTTTTTCTTCTGACATTAACATTTGTATGCGTGTAAACAGGGGCAGGCATCTGAAGTGGATGCTTGTTAACAACAGGCTACTATCTTTTTGCCATAGCACTGTATTTTTAAACACTATCCGCCCCCAATAAGGGAACATTAATACAACATTTCTAATTTTAAAAAATGACAAATGCAATGGTGCAGTGTTTTTTTTTAACACACACTTTGTTAACACCACGCATTTACCCATAGCTATAAATGTCAGAATAACGCTGACATTATTTGCTATTGCTGTCATTGCATTAAAGAGCTTGAAAGGAAGGGGGAGGGAGAAAAAAAAAATCGAAAAAGAAAGTAAAAAAGAGAGAAAGACAGGATAGAAAAATTCATAGGAGACCTCAGAGTGTTATGTGCTCATTTTCAGGACAATTAGAGCACTTTTGATTTGGATAGACCGGAATCATTTGTTTTTTATTTGATGAATCAGACATGAAACATTTCAAGAAATTTGCTCATCTGTAATCAACATCTAAAAATTCTTCAAATTTTGATTCCACGGCAGTACCGTATACAGTGGTATATTCCCTGCCCTATTAGTTGGCTGTGTTCATACTGTCTAATTATTTTCTATAGCGGTGTAGCACACACTGTAGACTGCTGTTGGTGTTTATAAGAGCCTACAAGTACCGCTAATAGGCCGGGTGTCTTCATTCTGTTGCTGTAGGGCATAACCATTTCCTGCTTTCTGTACAGAAAAATGAATTCAGTGTTTGTGTCTAAATAGCATTTCCCCTATAGACACAGCTCTCGCACTTGTTATGTATCACTGCACTCAAGCAGCTGTAATGAGAGCTCTGTCAGACATCCAGCACATTGTGAGACCACAGTCAATAATGTCTTGATCGGCCATCTGCTGCTGAGTGCGCTTATGTCCTGCAAGCTTCCCATTATGGGCTGAAACGTCCAGACACCGCAGATTGTAAACCTTGGCAGCTTCTAAACTAAATAACATGACTTTAGGATGATCATTTTATCTATCTATCTATCCATTGTAGATAGCGGACGCAGTATAAAGTCAAACATAAAGTCTTTAACTTAGATAGTTCAGTGTTTATTCACACAGAAGGCAAAACAAAATAACAGTTTGCAGTATTGGTGTATGTTCACACCGTGGAAAGTCCACAGAACACAAACGTTCACCTTGTTAGCAGTTTTTCATCAGCCATCTACAGCAGGCTTTAGGGGGCCTGCTTCCCAGCAATGCAGCTCTCGGCCCTTTAGCACGGCACACCTCAGGCAGATCCCAAAACCACAGAGTCACTGTGAAATGGAGGACAATCCACACAGCTGAGACTGTTGGCTGGGTTTTTATATCCCTAACCAAAACCCAGCCTGGAACGTGGGGAGCAGCCACCCACCCTACACTTTGGCTGCTCCCAGTAAGAGCCGGCCCGGATCGGCTCTACAGCCATACTAAATAACAAATAGTGTCAGTCAGCACTAACTGCCGCTGACACTTAAAATTACCAGGTCTTACCTTACAGAGGCCAGGAATCTCGGGGACACATACTTTCCGTCAATGACGGACCCTTGCGCCTTCCTACACTATCTAGAAAAGCAAATAAGTAGCAGCACACCACTAAATGCACGTAGGTAAACAGGTGAATGTGTGAACAGGGTCAAATACATGACTACCATACTTACTATTAAGCGGAGTAGATCTCTCAGCCCATGTAATTGATCAAAAATATGTCAGGCCCATCTACCAAATGTCAAGGTGGCTTCTCATCAGATGGGACCTACTCTAACACGGAGGGTTCAACTCCATTGTAACTCTGATTAAAAACACCAGCGGGTGGGCGGGGAGTGCTAAGTTCCACAGAGGATGCCTACTCCTCTATAGTATATACATATGCATATTTGACCCTGTTCACACATTCACCTGTTTACCTTAGTGCATTTAGTGGTGTGCTGCTACTTATTTGTTTTTCTACATAGTTACTATAGTAGCCTGCACCTGCTTTTAAATCAATTATCTCTGGAGGTGCTGTTCCTTTTTTTTAAAATTATGTATCTATCTACAGGCGAAACTCGAAAAATTAGAATATCGTGCAAAAGTCAATTTATTTCAGTAAGGCCTCATGCACACGACCGTAGTTATGGTCCGCATCCGAGCCACAGTTTTTGTGTGGCTCGGATGTGGACCCCTTTATCACGATCGGCGTAACTGTCACATACGTGACACGGAGGGAGGAAAAGAGGGAGGCCCTGCCCTAGTGAGAGGGAAGGTGGTGACCCCTGACTCACCTTGCGACTGGCGCCTGGCTGCCCTGTCGTCCCTAGACGGGTTCCTCACCCGTACGCCGATCACGTGCCTAAAACCCTGGCTTTCCCTAGGATGAGCCCTAGATAGTGAACAGGGCGGTGGGAACACTAGTCCGCACCACTAGCTCTAAAGGAAAACACCAAGGGGAGGACAGACAATACAAACTAAACATATAATCCCAGGAGGGCAACAACAGGAGACAACAAAAGCCCAACAGGGATCCGGAGGGTAGCACTCTGGAACAACAACCAGATTCTCAGCTCCAGTGGGTCAGCATAGATGTCCAGGCAGGAAGCTCTATAACTGGCAATAAGAGAAGTGTGAGAGGAGAATATAAGGAGTTTGGGAGTGGCAGACAAGAAACAGCTGAGGAGGAGAAGCTACGGATCCCTGAGTGAGACAAAAAGGATAGCAAGGCAAACACAGAAAACAAACACTAAGAAACACCGTGATCTTTAGACAGAGCGCGCAGCCACCCGCTGCGACTTCCTGACCCCGGGTATAACGGAGTCAGACGTGGCTCTTGACACCCTCGTGACAGTACCCCCCCTTTCACGAGGGGCCTCCGGACACCCAGGACCAGGTCTCTCCGGATGAGAGACATGGAAAGCCTGAATCAACCTGTTGGCGTTTACCTCTGACGCTGGAACCCACATTCTTTCCTCGGGACCGTAACCCCTCCAATGCACCAGATACTGAAGAGAGCGGCGGACCCGACGAGAGTCAACAATTCTGGATATTTGAAACTCCAGATTACCATCCACAACAACAGGAGGAGGTGGCAGCGGTGATGGTTCTAGAGGTGGAACATACTTCTTGAGCAGCGACTTATGGAAGACGTTATGGATCTTAAAAGTCTGAGGTAGCTCCAGGCGAAAAGCCACAGGGTTAATGACGGCTACAATTTTATAAGGACCAATGAACCTAGGACCCAGTTTCCAAGAGGGAACCTTCAACTTAATATTCCTAGTAGACAACCACACATAGTCATTCACTCCTAGGTCCGGACCTGGCGACCGTTTCTTATCGGCCATGCATTTGTATTTACCACTCATATTTTTCAAGTTAGCTTGCACCTTCTGCCATACCGATGAAAGAGATGAAGAAAACCGTTCCTCTTCGGGAACCCCAGAAGACCCCCCCTCTTTGAAAGTACAAAATTGGGGATGAAAACCGTATGCACCAAGAAATGGTGACTTGCCAGTGGATTCCTGACGGCGATTATTTATGGCAAACTCTGCTAACGGTAAATATGATGACCACACCTCTTGGTTTTCAGACGCAAAACACCTTAAATATGTTTCTAGGTTTTGGTTGGAACGCTCAGTCTGTCCATTCGACTGAGGATGGAAAGCTGAGGAAAAGGATAAGTGTACCCCTAAACGGGTACAAAAAGCTTTCCAAAACTTAGAAATAAACTGGGTTCCCCGATCCGAAACCACATCGGAAGGGACCCCGTGAAGCTTCACGATTTCACTGATAAACACCTGAGCAAGAGTCTTAGCATTAGGAAGTGCGGGTAGCGCAATAAAGTGTACCATTTTGCTAAACCTGTCTACTACTACCAAGATAACTGTTTTACCCGCAGACAAAGGTAAGTCAGTGATGAAATCCATTGATAGATGTGTCCATGGTCTATTGGGGATGAAAAGTGGCAATAAAGACCCTGCTGGACGTGTATGAGAGACTTTCGCGCGTGCACAAGTAGAACAAGTAGACACGAAATCTATTACATCCTGACGCAACCTTGGCCACCAAAAACGACGAGACAATAGCTCCAAGGCTGCTTTACTACCTGGGTGCCCAGCAAGTGCCGAATTATGATGTTCCTTCAATAACTCAAGACGCAGGTTTAACGGTACAAACAATTTCTCTGAGGGGCAAGAGGCCGGGGCGTCCCCCTGGGCCTCTAACACCTTTCCCTCTAGAACAGAGTGTACAGCAGAGACAACCACTCCTCTTTGTAAAATAGGTACCGGATCACTAACATTACCCCCTCCAGGGAAACTACGAGACAATGCGTCTGCCTTGGTATTTTTTGCCCCAGGACGATAGGTGATTACAAAGTTAAATCTGGTAAAGAATAGCGACCACCTAGCTTGTCTAGGGGTGAGACGCTTAGCCGATTCTAGGTACAGAAGGTTTTTGTGATCCGTAATTACCGTGACGGGGTGGATTGCTCCCTCTAAGAAGTGACGCCACTCTTCAAACGCCAGTTTAATCGCCAACAGTTCCCTATTTCCAATATCATAGTTCCTTTCTGCTGCAGATAATTTTTTGGAAAAGAAAGCGCAAGGACGCCATTTGCCAGGAGACGGACCCTGAGACAATACAGCCCCCACTCCCACCTCCGACGCATCAACTTCAACAATAAAAGGCTGGGAGACATCAGGTTGAATTAGAACAGGTGCCGAGGTAAATCTCTCTTTTAGAGAGGAAAATGCAATTTTAGCGGCGTCAGACCATTTAGAAAAATCAGTCCCCTTCCTAGTCATGTCAGTAAGGGGTTTAACGATCACTGAATAATTTTTAATAAACTTTCTGTAGAAATTTGCGAAACCCAAAAACCGTTGTAGAGCTTTAAGGTTCTCAGGAAGATCCCAATCTAAAATTGCCTGGACCTTCCCAGGATCCATACGGAAACCTGAAGCAGATAATAGATATCCCAGGAATTGTATTTCCTGAACGGCGAAGACACATTTTTCAATTTTCGCATATAATTTATTCGTCCGTAGGACCTGCAGTACTTGCCTGACATGTACTTCATGTGTTTTCAGATCAGCCGAATAAATTAAGATATCATCTAGGTATATGACTACAAACCTGCCGATGAGATGACTAAAAATATCATTAACGAAATGTTGGAAGACAGCAGGGGCATTGGTCAGACCGAAAGGCATGACTAAATTTTCGTAATGCCCCTCAGGGGTGTTAAAAGCTGTCTTCCACTCATCCCCTTCCTTGATACGAATCAGATTGTAGGCCCCCCTAAGATCAAGTTTGGAGAACCACCTAGCACCCGCAATCTGATTAAAAAGGTCAGGAATGAGAGGAAGAGTCTCGGACGGTTATCCGGTTTAGCTCACGGAAATCTAGGCAAGGACGCAGGCCCCCATCTTTCTTTTTAACAAAGAAAAACCCTGCAGCCACGGGTGAAGAAGAGGGTCTGATGTGTCCCTTGGCCAGACTCTCGGAGATATAATCTTTCATGGCTTGTCTCTCGGGACCCGAAAGATTATACAACCTGGACTTGGGTAATTTTGCACCGGGAATCAGGTTAACCGGGCAATCATAAGGACGATGAGGTGGTAGCTTCTGACAACCCTTTTCAGAAAAAACGTCCTCAAAGTCCGAAATAAATGTAGGTAGGGAAGCTATGGAGGCGATTAAGCAATTGTTATTTAAGCAATTCTCTCTGCAATGCTCACTCCACTCCAATATCTCCCTGGCCTGCCAATCCACCACTGGATTGTGCGCTACCAACCAGGGAAGACCCAATACCACAGGAGAGGGAAGGCCCTCCAGAACGTAACATGAAAGACGCTCCTTATGGTGGTCCCCTACCCGAAGATGTAAGTTATGGACAACGTGAGTGAGGTTTCTCTGAGACAGAGGAGCAGAGTCAATAGCGAATATGGGAATGGGTCTCTGCAGCGTACAGAGAGACAAACCCATAGTGCGGGCAAAATGGGCATCTATCAAATTTACCCCTGCACCACTGTCTAGAAAAAAAGAAATAGACTCCGTCTTAACACCAAAAACAATAACCGCTGGCAACACAAATTGAGATGTTCGTATGGAGGAAACGTATACCCCCCGGCTGACATCCTCCGCACAGCCTGGGGTTAGTAGTTTTCCGACGGTCTTTTGTTTTTGGGAAAAGGAGGGACAGACATTAATGAAATGACCCTTCCCCCCACAGAAAAAACAAGCCCCCCACCTACGGCGAACCTCAGGAGGACGGACCTGACGAGAAGTTCCTCCTAGCTGAATAGGCTCATCTAAGTCAGTACAGACTAACTGCTGCTTGGGAGAGGTTACCGATTGCTCAGGAATTTTCGATCTCTCCCTAAGACGTCGATCTATCCTGATAGAGAGGGACATAACAGCATCAAGGGAAAGGGGGGTCTCATACAGCGCCAGCGCATCCTTAACCCTTTCAGATAACCCAGAGCAGAACTGACTCCTGAGAGCCGGGTCGTTCCACTGAGTATCCGTAGCCCACCTGCGGAACTCTGAGCAATATTCCTCTGCTGGCCGATCTCCCTGTAGGAGTCTCCGTAACTTCGACTCAGCCAGGGCGACACGGTCAGGGTCATCATATATGAGACCCAAAGCCCCAAAAAATCCCTCCACTGACCGGAGAGCCTGGGAACCAGGGGGTAACGAGAACGCCCAGGATTGCGGGTCCCCCTGAAGCAGGGAAATAACAATCCCCACCCGCTGTTCTTCATTACCTGAGGAGTAAGGGCGCAGCTTAAAATATAATTTGCAGGCCTCACGGAACAACACAAATTTGTCCCTTCCCCCAGAGAATCTGTCAGGAAGAACAACCTTGGGTTCTGTAACAACCTGGTTACCCATAGCAACCGCTGGGCTTGCGGTCTGCTGCATTTGCTGCTGCTGTTGGAGGACAGACGCCTTCAATCCCGCCACCTCCAAAGACAGGCCTTGAAGCTGTTTTGCCAAAGCAGCAATAGGATCCATATTGGATTCTAAGTAGAGAAAAAAAAAAAAAAAAAAAAAAAAAAATTTTTTCTTTTTTCAAAAAAAAAAATAAGGGCCAGTTATAATATCACGATCGGCGTAACTGTCACATACGTGACACGGAGGGAGGAAAAGAGGGAGGCCCTGCCCTAGTGAGAGGGAAGGTGGTGACCCCTGACTCACCTTGCGACTGGCGCCTGGCTGCCCTGTCGTCCCTAGACGGGTTCCTCACCCGTACGCCGATCACGTGCCTAAAACCCTGGCTTTCCCTAGGATGAGCCCTAGATGGTGAACAGGGCGGTGGGAACACTAGTCCGCACCACTAGCTCTAAAGGAAAACACCAAGGGGAGGACAGACAATACAAACTAAACATATAATCCCAGGAGGGCAACAACAGGAGACAACAAAAGCCCAACAGGGATCCGGAGGGTAGCACTCTGGAACAACAACCAGATTCTCAGCTCCAGTGGGTCAGCATAGATGTCCAGGCAGGAAGCTCTATAACTGGCAACAAGAGAAGTGTGAGAGGAGAATATAAGGAGGTTGGGAGTGGCAGACAAGAAACAGCTGAGGAGGAGAAGCTACGGATCCCTGAGTGAGACAAAAAGGATAGCAAGGCAAACACAGAAAACAAACACTAAGAAACACCGTGATCTTTAGACATAGAGCGCGCAGCCACCCGCTGCGACTTCCTGACCCCGGGTATAACGGAGTCAGACGTGGCTCTTGACACCCTCGTGACACCCTTCACTTCAATGGGGCCGCAAAAGAGGCGGACAGCACTCCGTGTGCTGTCCGCATCCGTTCCGAGGCCCCGCAAAAAAAAAAAAATAGCATGTCCTATTCTTGTCCGTTTTGCGGACAGGTATAGGCATGTCTACAATGGGCTGCTCCTTCCATAAATTGCGGAAGGCACACAGGCGGCTTCCGTGTTTTGCGGATCCACGGTTTGCTGACCGTAAAAAACGGCACGGTCATGTGCATGAGGCCTAATGCAAATTAAAAGAAATTGCATTAATGTAGCTTAAAATTAGAATTTTGTAAGGTTCGATATTCTAGGCTCAGAGTATCACACTCTGGTCAGCTAATTAATCCATACCCCCTGAGCAAAGGGGACCTCAAAATAGTGACTTTGGGGTTTCATAAGCTGTGAGCCATAATCATCCAAATTATAATAAATAAAGGCTTGAAATAACTCACTTTGCCTGTAATGAGTCTCATATGTTAGTTTCACCTTTTAAGTTGCATTACTGAAATAAATGAGCTTTGCACAATATTCAAATTTTTCGAGTTTCACCTCTATCTATCTATCTATCTATCTATCTATCTACCTACCATCTATCTATCTATCTATCTATCTATCTATCTATCTATCTATCTACCTACTATCTATCTATCTACCTACTATCTATCTATCTCTATCTATATCTCTATCTATCTATCTATATCTCTATCTCTATCTATCTATCTATCTATCTATCTATCTATCTATCTATCTATCTCTATCTATCTATCTATATCTCTATCTATCTATCTATCTATATCTCTATCTCTATCTATCTATCTATTATCTATCTATCTATCATATCTATTATCTATCTATATCTCTATCTATCTATCTATATCTCTATCTATCTATCTATCTATATCTCTATCTCTATCTATCTATCTATTATCTATCTATCTATCATATCTATTATCTATCTATATCTCTATCTATCTATCTATCTATCTATCTATCTATCTATCTATCTATCCATCATCTGTCTGTCAATTCAATTCAAATCAGTTTTATTGGCAGGACTAGATACTGTACATATCAGCATATCCAAAGAAAGTGGGAAATAATTACGTCTGTCTGTGTATCTCTATATATCTTTCTAAAACTGCAAAGCGGCAGCACACTCAAATTATAGGAAAAGAAGAAAAAAGTTTATTCACCTATCTGGACGCTGGCATCCACATGGGTGAATAAACTTTTTTCTTCTTTTCCCATAATTTGAGTGTGCTGCCGCTTTGCAGTTTTTGTTTTTTTGGTCAATAGTCTTGTCCCATCAGGCTTGCACCTCTGTTACAATATTTTTGTTTGGTGCTGCCATTTTTCTCATATATCTATCTTTCTATATCTATTTATCTGTCTGTCTATCTATCTTGCTTATATACTGTAGCACTGATATATTTCACATCACTATACAGACTGTATCATATACTTCACATCTATCATTCATATACTATACTTTGTGGCAAACATACAGTAATAATCTGCCTTATGTGTGGCAAGTACTGTTAGCGTGCCTAAGTCTACACACCAGTTAGCATAAAATACTAAATAACAATGCTATACTGTGCTGCCACTACATGCACTAAAAATACTGTAATGTACTGTACAGTTGCCTACATGACAGTGCCATGCAGTGCTTAAATGGCCAACAGCTTAATTGATAAAGTAACCTTATAACATTTAGATGGTCTGTAGCAGTAAAAGTGCTCTACAAATTTACCTCTTAAAGGGTTTCTGTCACCAGGATTAACCCTATTAAACTGGCTGACATTAGCGATGTGCTAATGTCAGCAGACCCTAACTAGCCTATAGTTATGCTTATGGATGCGCCCCTTACTGCACAATTTTAACTTTTATTATATGCTAATTAGCCTCTAGGAGCAGGGGGGGGGGGGGGGCATTGCACCTGCTCCTAGAGGCTCCGTTCTCCCATCTCTTTCCACGCCCTTGTTCACTTGATTGACAGGGCCAGGCCAGCGTTGGTCTCCTCCTGCCGGCAAAATCTCGCGCCTGAGCCGTCCTGTTCGGTATTGGTGCAGTAAGTGAAGGACGCTCGCCGGCTGCCGGCTTCCTCACTGCGTCTGTGCTGAATACAGCCGGCATCGCAGAGAAGAGGGAGGAGAGAGCTATGATATCGCTAGATACTCCTATGTGGTAAGTATTTGCCTAATTGGCCAGCACTTTATTCCCACTGATACCACCAATGATCAAGGGGGCATTAGAAGAATAAATATTTTATACAAAAAACATTCTACCAATAATAATTATATTTATGACCACTATATCACCAACGAATCAAATTAATTTGACCACCAGATTTTATATATATATATATATATATATATACTGTGGATATAAAAAGTCTATACACCCCTGTTAAAATGTCAGGTTTCTGTGATGTAAAAAAAAAAAAGAGACAAATATAAATCGTTTCAGAACTTTTTCCACCTTTAATGTGACCTATAAACTGTACAACTCAATTGAAATACAAACTGAAATATTTTAGGTGGAGGGAAGAAAACAAAAAAATACTAAAATAATGTGGTTGCATTAGTGTGCACACCCTCTTATTACTGGGGATGTAGCTGTGTTCAGAATTAAGCAATCACATTCAAAATCCTGTTAAATAGGAGTCAGCATACACCGGCCGTCATGTAAAGGGCCTCTGATTAACCCCAAATAAAGTTCAGCTGCTCTAGTTGGTCTTTCCTGAAATGTTCTTAGTCGCATCCCACAGCAAAAGCCATGGTCCACAGAGATCTTCCAAAGCATCAGAGGATCTCATTGTTAGAAGGTATCAGTCAGGAGAAAGGGACAAGAGAATGTCCAAGGCATTAGATCTACCATGGAACACAGTGAAGACCGTCATCATCAAGTAGAGAAAATATCGCACAACAGTGACATTACCAAGAACTGGACATCCCTCCAAAATTGATGAAAAGACGAGAAGAAAACCACGTGTAACCACACCAGCCCAGGACCTCCACATCCAGCCTGTTCACCTCCATGATTGTCTGAGACCAGCCACCCGGACAGCTGCAGCAACAATCGGTTTGCATAACCAAATAATTTCTGCACAAAATGTCATAAACCGTCTCAGGGAAGCTCAGGGCCTAATTTTTTGCGGGATGAGATCAGGGGTGTATCTATCACGAGGCAAATAAGGCATTTGCCTAGGGCGGCACTTGCCAATAGGGTGGCAAAATGCCTTGTTTGCTTAGTGATAGTTACACAATATGCTAAATATTTTTTTTGCCCCTTGTCCGATCCGATCCTTCACTATACGAGCGGCATTAACGACGCTGCATAGTGAAGAAGTTGAAAAACTTACTTCCTCCCCCTCCTGACTTGCTCCCGACCTCCCCTGCCTTTTGCATCCACGCGTTGCCATCGTGACATCACACGGAGGTGGAGTCACGGGCGGCAACGCTAGGGTGAGCCTTATCTCCTCCAAGTGCAGAACAGATCCTGCACACGGGGTGGGGTTTACAGAGGAAGGGGTTTGGCCTTGACAGGAGGGGGTGGGTCAAATTTATATTAGTGGGGTGCCCAAGGTTAGTCTCGCCTAGGGCAGCACAAGACCAAGATACACCACTGGATGAAATGACGGTTTGATTGGTACTATTTTGAGGTGCGTATGACTTTTTGATCGCTATTACACTTTTTGTGATGTAAGGTGACAAAAAATGGCTTTTTCGACACCGTTTTTGTTGTGGTGTTCATCTGAGGGGTTAGGTCATGTGATATTTTTATAGATCTGGTCGATATGGACGCGGAAATACCTAATATGTCTACTTCTCTTTTTTTCCCTATTTTTTACAATTGTTTTTACTTTATTTTGGGAAAAGGACGCTTTTTTTTTTTTTTACTTGAAACTTTAAAACAATTTTTTTAAACTTTTTTTTTAAACTTTTTTTTCCACTTTATTTTTTGTCCCACTCTGGGACTTCAACTTTTCGGGGTCTTATCCCCTTTACAATGCATTACAATACTTCTGTATTGTAATGCATTGGCTGTTAGTGTATTACCACTGTAATACGCTTACAGCCTGGTTGCCTGTGAGATCCAGGGGACTGGATCTCACAGGTTCTCCCGGAAGTCAGCCACAATGTCTAAGGAATGCACCGGGCTGCCTTCCCTGCCGTGGGGTCCCCGTCACAGCAGCGCGGGGACCCCATGGACACAGGCACCCGTGAGGATACCGCACGTGCCGCGGTCAGCGCTGTCCGCGGCCGTGCAATGGTTAATGCGTTGGCATCAGTGTTTTTACCGATGCTAGAGCATACAGCAGGGGTCCGGCTATCAGTGACAGCCGGACCCCTGCCTCTGATCGGGCAGGCGCAGCTCCTGCACTTGCCGGATCAGTGAGCCGTACATGTACTGCGCTGGGATTTCTGTCCCGCATTTCTGCACCGTACATGTACGGCTTTGGTAGCGAATGGGTTAACATTGCCAATACAGATCCATCATTAACTCCATTGAAAGTCAATGGTGGACGTATCCATTTTCTATTGTGGCCGAGAAAACAGATCTGTCCCCATTGACTTGCATTGGGGGTCTTGCTCCGCATCCTAGGACGGAAAGCAAAATATATGTTGCAGTTTGCTGTCCGGTCTAGAAACGCAACTATTTAGTTCAGTTTTGTCCCCATTGACATTGAATGGGGACAAAACTGAAGCGTTTTTTTCCGGTATTGAGCCCCTATGATGGATCTCAATACCAGAAAACTTAAACGCTAGTGTGAAAGTACCATTAGTGTACCAAAAACTTTATTAGTTGCGTAAACAACACATTTGGGGGTTGCACCAAGTAGCACCGAAAAGAGGACATTAGCTTCTGAGCGGTTAAAATCTATGATATCTATAATCCCAGTGGGCAGGTGCCTCCTGTATTAGTATACAGTCATCTTTCGCCTTGTATGGAGTGAGCTCCCCTTAACGTCTATGATGCCCATGATCATTATTATGCGTTAATGGGTTAATACTGTGATTTATGATAGTATGATTTGTAGTGGGGCACAAGCCAATGCTGTGTGAGATGCTACATACTGCTCTGAAAAGGCATCAGTTCCATTACAGAGACAGTTTTAATCCTTCTGGAGGAGAGCAATTTTGCTTACTCTTCCCATGGAACATTTCCCTAGAGATTTGCTACAACTTGATATCCATGCATAGAATAAGCACCATCTGAGAGCCAGTACATATGGCTTCTCATACCGCCAACCAAAACCCTACTTTGTACTGATGAGAAGCATTTTTGATTTTTCTTAGTTGAGCATTAATCTTAAGGTCTTTTAATGGGTGCAGATGAGATGTAGGTTTCTTCTTTCTGAAGGAGAGCTGTTTTGCATGCATTTTTCCTTGGAGCATAGAGCCCTTATCTGCTAGATCTCAGTGGAGAGATTCAATGTTTTCTAAGGTGTCTATTAGTAGATTGTCATCTGCCTCAACAGTTTTTTAGCGTGTTGTGCAATTTCCTTTATTTTTATGTAATTTTATGTATATTTTATACTTGTGTTTAGTTTTGAGTGAAGTGAAGCATTCAAAGTGGAAATCGGTCCGATGTTTTGGAAAACTGCGCTTTGAGGTAATGAATTAAGTTTACCTAAAATAGTGGCAGCACGCGTTACGAAGCGATACCAAGTGTAGAGGAGGCAAGCCCAGGAACGCAAGATCACCCATAATGCTGTGCAGCCAGAACATCCGCAGATAGACATCCCCTATGATGTCACAGCCTATAAACCCCTCATCCTCCATTATCCTGTGAGCTGATCCTAGGGAGAGACGCAGCCAGTGCTCATTGGACAGTGTTGCTGAAAACTATTAATATTTGAGAGAGGAAGTGCAGGGAGAATGAAGGGAAAGTGCAGGGAGAATGCAGGGAGAGTGCAGGTGTACTTATTCAGTTGTATTTTATTTCTACATCTACTTATTCCTACATCAGCCTTAAATGTAATTCAACACCAATGAGATGGAAGCCTTTATTATTACGATGCCAGCGGGCCAATCAATACCATCCAGGCTGCACCACTTAGGGGAACCAGGTCTTAATGATGACTAGCCTCTTCTTTTACTGGATTTACTTCTTCCAAATCATCCTTGTTGGTCTCCCTGTCCTAGAAAAGTCAGCAAGATGCAGAAAGAGGAGTCGCTGAATGTTCCTGATGATATATTCTCATTGATATTAGATAATGTGGAAAAGGAGGAAAAGCAGATGGCAGAAGAAGGGCTCCCACCTGTACGGCAGGAGAGCGCTGGGGTTGGAGAAGTGGGTATGCCAGAGGTGAATAATATTCTGTGTTTACTGTCAAATAACCTGCAGAAGATTGCAGGCCAGAACAGCAATAATTTGCATATTGTGTCCCCACCTAACTAGCCATACCCCATACCAGCTACAGGCCCTGTTTAAAAGTGCCAAAGGCCATTAAAGAGGCTATGTCACCAGGATAGACCCTGTTAAACCAAATATACTGGCTGGTAGGGCTCATTGTGCTGATTAAAACAATACCTTTCTATTGTCTGTATGATAAACAGCTGCAGAGAAATTCTGTGTTTTTATTCATATACAAATGAGCAACTGGAGCACCAAGAGGCAGGACTCAATCGTCTGAGCACTGCCTTGTAACACCCCCAGAGCCCTGCACAATCTGCCTACCACTTGATTGACAGGGCTAGACAGAGCTGTGTGCTAGCATATAAATACCATATCACTATGTACTATAGCTTCACCGCACTGAGATCTGCTCAGAAAGCGAATCTACATATTACTGCTTTATTCACAGACACAATATACGATCATACAGACACCAGTAATATGTGTGAGCTTATAAGCATAAAAAAAAAAAACATCTCTATGTGAGAATGCTATAGCTTAGAGGTTAAGCTATTGTTTTTGCATGTAGAGATCCCTGGTTTGAATCTTAGGAGAGACTTTGAAGTTTTTTTCTTCAGATATTTTGTTTCTTTCACGTTTCTCCTATAAGACAAGTCTATGTCCTTATCATATTGAAAATTATGTATTTTTTTTTAGAAAGCTAATAACTAGTACTGCCTTATTTATAATCATATATTGTTTCTGTGAATAAATAGGTAGTAGGTTTTAGCAAAAAAATAAAAACCCTATTTTCAATATAGTAAGGTCTTATTATTATATGATGATATATATATTATTATAGTATAGTCTTTTAATATGGTTTTGAATAAACAAGAAAAAAAGTAATAGAAAGAAAACATATGTCTCTCCTAAGACTTAAACCAGGAATGTCTACATACAAGGTAAACCACTATACCACTAAGCTATAACATTACCACATAGAGAGGATGGTTTTTCTATGCTTATAAGCTAACGCATATTACTAGTATCTTTATAATCATATATTGTGCCTGTGAATAAAGCAGTAATATGTAGATTAACTTTTTGAGCAGAGTGAGTGAGTGGTGAAGCTATAGTACATAGAGTATATGATATGTAGATGCTAGGACACAGCTCTGCCCTCAGCATTTCTAGCCCTGTCAATCAATGGGAGGGGGAGTGTGCAGAGCAGAGGGGGTGCTACAGGGAAGCGCTCAGACGATTTAGCCCCTGCCTCTAGGTGCTCAAATTGCTCATTTGCTTATGAATACAAATGAAAAGATTTCTCTGCAGCAATTTTTCATACAGACAAAAGAAAGGTATCTTTTTAATCAGCATGATGAGCCCTACCAGCCAGTATGTCTGGTTTAATAGGGTTGATCCTGGTGACAGAGCATCTTTAACAATGAGGAAGGACTATACAGTGCGGTCTTCATTATTAAATGAAAGGCAGCTGCAGGCTAATTGGCCGCATGGTTTTTCACCACAGCATGTCCACTCCATGTGGCCATATACTAAAGCAGAGGTGCCTGGGTATACCTGATTTATAGCGATTCATGAAGAATTCATTTGGAACAAAATCAAATTTCTTTGTGAACTTCAGCAAAGTGGCCGAATCTAATTTTTTTAAAATTCGCTCTTCTCTACTTGTGTTTTTCATTCTGCATTTCCCAGGGTGTGATGCCTTAGAGCAGGCATGCTCAACCTGCGGTCGTACAGCTGTCTGGAAACTACAACTCCCATAATTCCCAGACAGCCTACAGCTATCAGCCTACAGAAGGGCATAGTGGGAGTTGTAGTTTTACAACAACTGGAGGGCCACAGGTTGAGATTCACTGCCTTAGAGCACTCCAGTCCTCAGGGCCCACCTGGCGATCATGTTTCCAGGATTTCCTTAGTATTGAGCCTTATTGAGTGATATACTTATTGTGAATATATCAGGACTTACCGCAGGTATTCATTCTGTGGGATATTCTCAAATCATGACCGGCAGGTAGGTCCTAAGGACTAGAGTTGAGGAACACTGCCTTAGAGGGTCTAGGGCATGGACCAGCAACCTCTGGCACTCCAGTTATTCAGAAACCACTGTGCTGAAGACCCATAACTGGGGGTCCACAGTTATTTTGCATATTACAGTTTCCATGGGAGGTTTGCTTTGGATTGCTGTGTTGAGGCTCTTAAATGAGGCCCCGCATAGGGATGAGCGAACTCGAACTGTATAGTTCGGGTTCGTACCGAATTTTGGGGTGTCCGTGACACGGACCCGAACCCGGACATTTTCGTAAAAGTCCGGGTTCGGGTTCGGTGTTCGTCGCTTTCTTGGCGCTTTTGTGACGCTTTCTTGGCGCTTTTTGAAAGGCTGCAAAGCAGCCAATCAACAAGCGTCATACTACTTGCCCCAAGAGGCCGTCACAGCCATGCCTACTATTGGCATGGCTGTGATTGGCCAGAGCACCATGTGACCCAGCCTCTATTTAAGCTGGAGTCACATAGCGCCGCCCGTCACTCTGCTCTGATTAGCGTAGGGAGAGGTTGCGGATGCGACAGTAGGGCGAGATTAGGCAGATTAACTCCTCCAAAGGACTTCACTTGATTAATCGATCGATCTGCAGCTGTGCATCATTGAGCTGCTGAAATTCAAATGCTCACTCACTGTTTTTAGGCTGCCCAGACCGTTTGTCAGTCACTTTTTTCTGGGGTGATCGGCGGCCATTTTGTGTCTTGTGCGGTGCTGCGACCAAGTGCATCCAAGCTGCGACCAAGTGCATTTAACCCTCAATGGTGTGGTTGTTTTTTGGCTAAAGCCTACATCAGGGTGAAGCTGTCACACCAAGTGCATTTAACCAGCAATAGTCTGTTCATTTTTTTGGCCATATACTAAATCAGGGGCAAGCTGCGCCTGTCACCAAGTGCATTTAACCCTCAATGGTGTGGTTGTTTTTTGGCTAAAGCCTACATCAGGGTGAAGCTGTCACACCAAGTGCATTTAACCAGCAATAGTCTGTTCATTTTTTGGCCATATACTACATCAGGGGCAAGCTGCGCCCGTCACCAAGTGCATTTAACCCTCAGTAGTGTGGTGCGTCAAGCTGTGACACCAAGTGCATTTAACCAGCAATAGTCTGTTCATTTTTTGGCCATATACTAAATCAGGGGCAAGCTGCGCCCGTCACCAAGTGCATTTAACCAGCAATAGTGTGGTTATTTTTTGGCCATATCCCAGTCTAATTCTGTCACTAAATCCATACCGGTCACCCAGCGCCTAAATACTAGGCCTCAAATTTATATCCCGCTAAATCTCTCGTTACCGCTGTCCTGTTGTGGCTGGGAAAGTTATTTAGTGTCCGTCAAAGCACATTTTTTGTTCTGGGTTGAAGTACAATTCCCAATTTAGCAATTTCATAATTTAGTGGTTCCTGCTATATCAGAGCTATTTGAAATCTATCCCTAAAAGGGTATATAATATTCAAGGTGCACATTGGGTCATTCAGAATAACTTCACACACACCCGCTACTGTGTATTTCCAAGTCTAATTCTGTCACTAAACCCATACCTGTCACCCAGCGCCTAAATACTAGGCCTCAAATTTATATCCTGCTAAATCTCTCGTTACCGCTGTCCTGTTGTGGCTGGGAAAGTTATTTAGTGTCCGTCAAAGCACATTTTTTGTTCTGGGTTGAAATACAATTCCCAATTTAGCAATTTCATAATTTAGTGGTTTCTGCTATATCAGAGCTATTTGAAATCTATCCCTAAAAGGGTATATAATATTCAAGGTGCACATAGGGTCATTCAGAATAACTTCACACACACCCGCTACTGTGTATTTCTAAGTCTAATTCTGTCACTAAACCCATACCTGTCACCCAGCGCCTAAATACTAGGCCTCAAATTTATATCCTGCTAAATCTCTCGTTAACGCTGTCCTGTTGTGGCTGGGAAAGTTATTTAGTGTCCGTCAAAGCACATTTTTTGTTCTGGGTTTAAATACAATTCCCAATTTAACAATTTCATAATTTAGTGGTTTCTGCTATATCAGAGCTATTTGAAATCTATCCCTAAAAGGGTATATAATATTCAAGGTGCACATTGGGTCATTCAGAATAACTTCACACACACCCGCTACTGTGTATTTCCAAGTCTAATTCTGTCACTAAACCCATACCTGTCACCCAGCGCCTAAATACTAGGCCTCAAATTTATATCCTGCTAAATCTCTCGTTACCGCTGTCCTGTTGTGGCTGGGAAAGTTATTTAGTGTCCGTCAAAGCACATTTTTTGTTCTGGGTTGAAATACAATTCCCAATTTAGCAATTTCATAATTTAGTGGTTTCTGCTATATCAGAGCTATTTGAAATCTATCCCTAAAAGGGTATATAATATTCAAGGTGCACATTGGGTCATTCAGAATAACTTCACACACACCCGCTACTGTGTATTTCCAAGTCTAATTCTGTCACTAAACCCATACCTGTCACCCAGCGCCTAAATACTAGGCCTCAAATTTATATCCTGCTAAATCTCTCGTTAACGCTGTCCTGTTGTGGCTGGGAAAGTTATTTAGTGTCCGTCAAAGCACATTTTTTGTTCTGGGTTTAAATACAATTCCCAATTTAACAATTTCATAATTTAGTGGTTTCTGCTATATCAGAGCTATTTGAAATCTATCCCTAAAAGGGTATATAATATTCAAGGTGCACATTGGGTCATTCAGAATAACTTCACACACACCCGCTACTGTGTATTTCCAAGTCTAATTCTGTCACTAAACCCATACCTGTCACCCAGCGCCTAAATACTAGGCCTCAAATTTATATCCTGCTAAATCTCTCGTTACCGCTGTCCTGTTGTGGCTGGGAAAGTTATTTAGTGTCCGTCAAAGCACATTTTTTGTTCTGGGTTGAAATACAATTCCCAATTTAGCAATTTCATAATTTAGTGGTTTCTGCTATATCAGAGCTATTTGAAATCTATCCCTAAAAGGGTATATAATATTCAAGGTGCACATTGGGTCATTCAGAATAACTTCACACACACCCGCTACTGTGTATTTCCAAGTCTAATTCTGTCACTAAACCCATACCTGTCACCCAGCGCCTAAATACTAGGCCTCAAATTTATATCCTGCTAAATCTCTCGTTAACGCTGTCCTGTTGTGGCTGGGAAAGTTATTTAGTGTCCGTCAAAGCACATTTTTTGTTCTGGGTTTAAATACAATTCCCAATTTAACAATTTCATAATTTAGTGGTTTCTGCTATATCAGAGCTATTTGAAATCTATCCCTAAAAGGGTATATAATATTCAAGGTGCACATTGGGTCATTCAGAATAACTTCACACACACCCGCTACTGTGTATTTCTAAGTCTAATTCTGTCACTAAACCCATACCTGTCACCCAGCGCCTAAATACTAGGCCTCAAATTTATATCCTGCTAAATCTCTCGTTAACGCTGTCCTGTTGTGGCTGGGAAAGTTATTTAGTGTCCGTCAAAGCACATTTTTTGTTCTGGGTTTAAATACAATTCCCAATTTAACAATTTCATAATTTAGTGGTTTCTGCTATATCAGAGCTATTTGAAATCTATCCCTAAAAGGGTATATAATATTCAAGGTGCACATTGGGTCATTCAGAATAACTTCACACACACACGCTTCTGTGCATTTCCAAGTCTAATTCTGTCACTAAATCCATACCGGTCACCCAGCGCCTAAATACTAGGCCTCAAATTTATATCCCGCTGAATTTGAATACAATACATTGGGCCAAATAATATATTTGTTGTTGTGGTGAACCATAACAATGAGAAAAACATCTAGTAAGGGACGCGGACGTGGACATGGTCGTGGTGGTGTTAGTGGACCCTCTGGTGCTGGGAGAGGACGTGGCCGTTCTGCCACATCCACACGTCCTAGTGTACCAACTACCTCAGGTCCCAGTAGCCGCCAGAATTTACAGCGATATATGGTGGGGCCCAATGCCGTTCTAAGGATGGTAAGGCCTGAGCAGGTACAGGCATTAGTCAATTGGGTGGCCGACAGTGGATCCAGCACGTTCACATTATCTCCCACCCAGTCTTCTGCAGAAAGCGCACAGATGGCGCCTGAAAACCAACCCCATCAGTCTGTCACATCACCCCCATGCATACCAGGGAAACTGTCTCAGCCTCAAGTTATGCAGCAGTCTCTTATGCTGTTTGAAGACTCCGCTGGCAGGGTTTCCCAAGGGCATCCACCTAGCCCTTCCCCAGCGGTGAAAGACATAGAATGCACTGACGCACAACCACTTATGTTTCCTGATGATGAGGACATGGGAATACCACCTCAGCATGTCTCTGATGATGACGAAACACAGGTGCCAACTGCTGCGTCTTTCTGCAGTGTGCAGACTGAACAGGAGGTCAGGGATCAAGACTGGGTGGAAGACGATGCAGGGGACGATGAGGTCCTAGACCCCACATGGAATGAAGGTCGTGCCACTGACTTTCACAGTTCGGAGGAAGAGGCAGTGGTGAGACCGAGCCAACAGCGTAGCAAAAGAGGGAGCAGTGGGCAAAAGCAGAACACCCGCCGCCAAGAGACTCCGCCTGCTACTGACCGCCGCCATCTGGGACCGAGCACCCCAAAGGCAGCTTCAAGGAGTTCCCTGGCATGGCACTTCTTCAAACAATGTGCTGACGACAAGACCCGAGTGGTTTGCACGCTGTGCCATCAGAGCCTGAAGCGAGGCATTAACGTTCTGAACCTGAGCACAACCTGCATGACCAGGCACCTGCATGCAAAGCATGAACTGCAGTGGAGTAAACACCTTAAAACCAAGGAAGTCACTCAGGCTCCCCCTGCTACCTCTTCTGCTGCTGCCGCCTCGGCCTATTCTGCTGCTGCCGCCTCGGCCTCTTCCTCCGCCTCTGGAGGAACGTTGGCACCTGCCGCCCAGCAAACAGGGGATGTACCACCAACACCACCACCACCACCTCCGTCACCAAGCGTCTCAACCATGTCACACGCCAGCGTTCAGCTCTCCATCTCACAAACATTTGATAGAAAGCGTAAATTCCCACCTAGCCACCCTCGATCCCTGGCCCTGAATGCCAGCATTTCTAAACTACTGGCCTATGAAATGCTGTCATTTAGGCTGGTGGACACAGACAGCTTCAAACAGCTCATGTCGCTTGCTGTCCCACAGTATGTTGTTCCCAGCCGGCACTACTTCTCCAAGAGAGCCGTGCCTTCCCTGCACAACCAAGTATCCGATAAAATCAAGTGTGCACTGCGCAACGCCATCTGTAGCAAGGTCCACCTAACCACAGATACGTGGACCAGTAAGCACGGCCAGGGACGCTATATCTCCCTAACTGCACACTGGGTAAATGTAGTGGCAGCTGGGCCCCAGGCGGAGAGCTGTTTGGCGCACGTCCTTCCGCCGCCAAGGATCGCAGGGCAACATTCTTTGCCTCCTGTTGCCACCTCCTCCTTCTCGGCTTCCTCCTCCTCTTCTTCCACCTGCTCATCCAGTCAGCCACACACCTTCACCACCAACTTCAGCACAGCCCGGGGTAAACGTCAGCAGGCCATTCTGAAACTCATATGTTTGGGGGACAGGCCCCACACCGCACAGGAGTTGTGGCGGGGTATTGAACAACAGACCGACGAGTGGTTGCTGCCGGTGAGCCTCAAGCCCGGCCTGGTGGTGTGTGATAATGGGCGAAATCTCGTTGCAGCTCTGGGACTAGCCAATTTGACGCACATCCCTTGCTTGGCGCATGTGCTGAATTTGGTGGTGCAGAAGTTCATTCACAACTACCCCGACATGTCAGAGCTGCTGCATAAAGTGCGGGCCGTCTGTTCGCGCTTCCGGCGTTCACATCCTGCTGCTGCTCGCCTGTCTGCGCTACAGCGTAACTTCGGCCTTCCCGCTCACCGCCTCATATGCGACGTGCCCACCAGGTGGAACTCCACCTTGCACATGCTGGACAGACTGTGCGAGCAGCAGCAGGCCATAGTGGAGTTTCAGCTGCAGCACGCACGGGTCAGTCGCACTACAGAACAGCACCACTTCACCACCAATGACTGGGCCTCCATGCGAGACCTGTGTGCCCTGTTGCGCTGTTTCGAGTACTCCACCAACATGGCCAGTGGCGATGACACCGTTATCAGCGTTACAATACCACTTCTATGTCTCCTTGAGAAAACACTTAGGGCGATGATGGAAGAGGAGGTGGCCCAGGAGGAGGAGGAGGAGGAGGAGGAAGAGGGGTCATTTTTAGCACTTTCAGGCCAGTCTCTTCGAAGTGACTCAGAGGGAGGTTTTTGGCAACAGCAGAGGCCAGGTACAAATGTGGCCAGCCAGGGCCCACTACTGGAGGACGAGGAGGACGAGGATGAGGAGGAGGTGGAGGAGGATGAGGATGAAGCATGGTCACAGCGGGGTGGCACCCAACGCAGCTCGGGTCCATCACTGGTGCGTGGCTGGGGGGAAAGGCAGGACGATGACGATACGCCTCCCACAGAGGACAGCTTGTCCTTACCCCTGGGCAGCCTGGCACACATGAGCGACTACATGCTGCAGTGCCTGCGCAACGACAGCAGAGTTGCCCACATTTTAACCTGTGCGGACTACTGGGTTGCCACCCTGCTGGATCCACGCTACAAAGACAATGTGCCCACCTTACTTCCTGCACTGGAGCGTGATAGGAAGATGCGCGAGTACAAGCGCACGTTGGTAGACGCGCTACTGAGAGCATTCCCAAATGTCACAGGGGAACAAGTGGAAGCCCAAGGCCAAGGCAGAGGAGGAGCAAGAGGTCGCCAAGGCAGCTGTGTCACGGCCAGCTCCTCTGAGGGCAGGGTTAGCATGGCAGAGATGTGGAAAACTTTTGTCAACACGCCACAGCTAACTGCACCACCACCTGATACACAACGTGTTAGCAGGAGGCAACATTTCACTAACATGGTGGAACAGTACGTGTGCACACCCCTCCACGTACTGACTGATGGTTCGGCCCCATTCAACTTCTGGGTCTCTAAATTGTCCACGTGGCCAGAGCTAGCCTTTTATGCCTTGGAGGTGCTGGCCTGCCCGGCAGCCAGCGTTTTGTCTGAACGTGTATTCAGCACGGCAGGGGGCGTCATTACAGACAAACGCAGCCGCCTGTCTACAGCCAATGTGGACAAGCTGACGTTCATAAAAATGAACCAGGCATGGATCCCACAGGACCTGTCCGTCCCTTGTCCAGATTAGACATTAACTACCTCCCCATAACCATATATTATTGGACTCCAGGGCACTTCCTCATTCAATCCTATTTTTATTTTCATTTTACCATTATATTGCGAGGCTACCCAAAGTTGAATGAACCTCTCCTCTGCCTGTGTGCTAGGCCTAAATATATGCCAATGGACTGTTGCAGTGGTGGCTGACGTGAAGCCTCATTCTCTGCTATGATATGCAGACTAATTCTCTGCTGACATGAAGCCAGATTGTCTGTTACGGGACCTCTCTCCTCTGCCTGGGTGCTGGGCCTAAATTTATGACAATGGACTGTTGCAGTGGTGGCTGACGTGAAGCCTGATTCTCTGCTATGACATGCAGACTGATTCTCTGCTGACATGAAGCCAGATCCTCTGTTACGGGACCTCTCTCCTCTGCCTGGGTGCTGGGCCTAAATTTATGACAATGGACTGTTGCAGTGGTGGCTGACGTGAAGCCTGATTCTCTGCTATGACATGCAGACTGATTCTCTGCTGACATGAAGCCAGATCCTCTGTTACGGGACCTCTCTCCTCTGCCTGGGTGCTGGGCCTAAATTTATGAAAATGGACTCTTACAGTGGTGGGTGACGTGAAGCCTGATTCTCTGCTATGACATGAAGACTGATTCTCTGCTGACATGAAGCCAGATTGTCTGTTACGGGACCTCTCTCCTCTGCCTGGGTGCCGGGGCCTAAATATCTGAGAATGGACTGTTCCAGTGGTGGGTGACGGGAAGCCAGATTCTCTGCTATGGAACCTCTCTCCAATTGATTTTGGTTAATTTTTATTTATTTAATTTTTATTTTAATTAATTTCCCTATCCACATTTGTTTGCAGGGGATTTACCTACATGTTGCTGCCTTTTGCAGCCCTCTAGCCCTTTCCTGGGCTGTTTTACAGCCGTTTTAGTGCCGAAAAGTTCGGGTCCCCATTGACTTCAATGGGGTTCGGGTTCGGGACGAAGTTCGGATCGGGTTCGGATCCCGAACCCGAACATTTCCGGGATGTTCGGCCGAACTTCTCGAACCCGAACATCCAGGTGTTCGCTCAACTCTAGCCCCGCAGTACTTTTTGTAGCTGGTCTCCCCTAGATCTGCTATTGTTTTGTTTGATCCTTCTGGGGGAGCCAGATTTACCCCATTGAGTGTGGGGGGCATTCTGTGCAACTATTGGAGCACAGCTTCATTCTCCCTGAGCTTTTGGAAGGGAAACACTGGCCCCTGAGCATTTCAGGACCCTCTGGCCCAAAGAGTCAGAGAGGGCTTGCAATAGACCACATTTGGTAAAGGAAAGCAGGGAATCTTGAGCTGTAGAACAAAAAAAGCTGGTCCATTGCAGTTGTGTCTTTTGCTGGCTGGCATGGAGAAAAACTTCTAGTGTGCAATAGTAGAATTGATTTCCTCCACTTTTACTGGATGAGTGAGCAACATTGATGATGTGCCAACATTTCTTTATACATCTGGTTATTTTTTTATGTTTTTGTCATTGTAGAACTGTTCTAGACTAATTTTCGCTATCACAAACAAATAATAGACCCCCATTTCCATAGATATCATTATCCTGATATATTAATGAACGTGTCTCTGTATGATTTCATTATTGCACGAGAATTACAGCGGCGCAGAAAACATTGCAGAATGCATATTAAGTAACGGAAAGCAGTCATTATGTTGAATATTTCCTGTGCATTTTAATATAAACCTTTTTTCACAAGACGAGGAGATATTTTTAGAGCCTCGGCAAAGTAACAAAACCTTCTTAACAATCTCCTGAGGATAATTTGTTAGACTTTTAATCGGTTTCTTGTTGCAGAACTCATTTTCTCAGCATGACGTATACAATCTGTAGGAGCTTTCCATAAGGAATTCACATCAGGATTTACAGTGACAGTTATTCAAATGAAAACATTTTTGAAGTGCTACCATTGTCTGGCCAGCGAACACTCTGATGATGGAGTGAAGGATGGTGGTTGTGCCGTAGGCTAATTACACAGCTAATGTCTTGACTTTGCATAACAATGCACGGTTCTATAGATGGGCAATGAATGCAGATTTGTCAGCAGCCCGATGTATCACCAGTATTTGGTAACAAACAGAATTAAACTCCTTTAGTGCAAAGTGTCTGCCAGGTGCTGCCTGGCAGGTTCCTGGCCAAGGGGATGAATGTTTATGACTTTCCCCAATGTCATCGGTAGATCTCAGAAAAGAAAAGCTTCTACTTGATTTGCTCAGGACAATTGGTGTAGTATAGTGGCGCTAAGCCATCTCATCTGCTAAAATACTTCTTAAGTAGAAGAGCTGCTTAATATCAATTAGATCCCAAAGCCTCTGCTTGTCTAAAGTAACAATACATAAAAAGCTTCTTTCACATCTATTTTTTAAACAGAAATGTAAATCCATAATGATGACATAAGAAGCTCAAGCTCCTCTCTTAAACCACCACGATCTTCAGTAGCGCAGGTGTGCCTAGAGAATTACCTTAGTCCAGAAATTTGTGCTGAAGACCATCAATTAATGTGCAGCCACATACATACAAGTTTCGTATTCATTACAAAACAGCATTCAGTATATAACAATGGCCTAGTATTCTTATTACCGCAATCAAAGCCAATACCAAAGCAAGAAGGTAGGTCTTTTGAAGATAATGCAACTGGCTGAGCAGGTCTGGATTTTGAAACTCCTGATAATCAGTTCTTAATGCTGGGGAAGCCACGTGTGGCCATGCAGAAAAATGTGGTTTTACATGTACATGGATGGGACAGATCTACCAGAGCAGCTCTGTGTAATAGGGGAAACACCCTCGCTGGTGTGTGCACAGTATGTATGGAAATGGTGTTGTCTTAGATTTTTCTTGCTATAGAGGATGGGATCGGGCTGTAGCAGTGAGGGCCCAGAGATGTCTGTTCACCAAACTGCACTCGTCAAGAGAAGTCATGATGGAGGTCTGGGCTGGATGAAGATGAAAAGAAGAAATAACTCCAATCAGAGAAGTCTATGAGTTACTATATTACCTGTTGTGTAAACTGCTTGTGACTAAATCTGCTTAGTGATTACAAAACATCATACAGTACACAACAATAGCCTAATTTATTCTTATTACAGCAATTATAACCAATACCAAAGCAAGAGGGGAGGTCTCTTGAAGATAATGCCACTGGCTGAGCAGGTCCGGGTTTAGAAACTCCTGATAATTGATTCTTAATGCTGGGGAAACCATACGTGGCCATGCAGAAGAATGTGGTTTTACATGTCTGCCATTAAAATGTACATGGATGGGACAGATCTACCAGAGCAGCTCTGTATAATAGGGGAAACACCATCAGTGGTGTATGCACAGTATGTATAGAAACGGGTTGTCTTAGATTTATCTTGCTATAGAGGGTGGGAATGGGATGCAGCAGCGACTGCCCAAAGATGTCTGTTCACCAAACTGCAGTCATCAAGAAAAGTCATCATGGAGGTCTGGGCTGGATAAAGATAAAAAATAATAACTCCAATCAGAGAACTCTGAGTTACTATATTAGCTGTTGTGTAATCTGCCTGTGACTAAGTCTGCTTAGTGATATCTTCATACCATTCTGCATTGCACCTGTACAGACCTGATATTTGCCATGATATGGTCACTGTATTGCAGTATTATTTGTCATAGCAGTCTTTGTACAGTGATAACATGCACCTGTCCCTGACCAAATGATTTGGTGTTTTTATGTAGAGAACATCTGGTAGGCATAATGATTCTTATAGCCTTTTCAATTCTTCTGGGAAAAATATGAAAATTAGCCTGTAGCACCACTTATTAAAAAACAGATATAAATTAATTTCCGACTCACTAAAAAGGCTTTGAAGCACACCTTTGGAGGTAAGCCAGGCCAGATACTCATCTGCAGATGGCTGTTTCAGGGTACTTGACCTTCATCACCCCTTAGATTCCCAAGAAAGGCCTCTCACCCTACCAAACCAGTACTCTGCTCTGCACTGATGAAGGGCAAGCATCCTGAAACAGCTGTCTGTTTGGTTTGGCTTACATCCTAAGTTTTGTTTCAAGACCTGTTTTAAGGGTTAGCGCTAGAGGCATGGCTTTTTTTTTTTAAGAAAGCTGATTTTCATATGTTTCTTTGGTTTGCTTTCTTCTGTTCATGGTTAGGTTCACATATTTAATGGAGTGGCATAGTATGTCAGCAAACAAAACAAAATTTCCCGCTCCTCACATAGATTATAATTCTGGACATGCCCCTGGTTACTATTGTACTGATGTACTTCTCCTTGAGTTTATTTCATGTTTTATCATATAGCAGCACTTCTTGATTCCTCTTCAAACCAACTGATTCTCAGAGGGCCCCATCATGGTGCCATGATCTCATTATCTGTGATGAATAATCACAGACTTTGCTTTTGCCATTCAGGACTAACCATGGCACATCATATGAGAAAAAAAAAGAGATGCAAGGGGTTTGAAATTAGCATTTTGGCCTGTTTTTTCCCCTTTTCTTTAAATAGCAGTTACTAAATTAGCTGGCAAAGGAAAAGTCGTCAGTCTGAGCGTGGAGGAATAATTCTGTTTATCAGATTCCCCAGTCTGGATAGATGGGCTGCGGTCCATCCTTCTCACAATACTACAGATGGATTAATAAAAGAAGCGGTGAGTCTTTTTGCCAGCTAACTTCTGGTACCTATCCACAAGAGCCTGAAAGATCATTATTTTGCATTTTTCAAGCTGTTTAAGTTTGAATCCAGAGCTTTAAAGCACAATCTGATTAAATATCTGAAATAGTCCATGCATCCATGATCTTATAAGGCCATTTGCAGATTCTACACGTGCAGCGGATCTGCCATCGGAGAGGTCAGTTGATAGCGCTAGAGTTTTTCTTAGAAACTGGAATCTATGCAGGTATGGGGTATATGTATGCTTAACCAACAAAAAAATAAATAATAACTTATAGTAAATGGAGACTTTCGTAAAAATTTTGTTTACCACATATTAACAACCTACATGTAAACAGTTTGTGTGTATTTTTATATTTTATAAAAAATGGATGGATGGTTTTCTGGATATAATATAATATTTTTGAAGTCACTGCATGTATACTAGTTCCTATTCACGGTGTTTAACTTCCTCTTTGTCTGGATATATTTTAATTTGATAGAGTTTCTCACTTAACACTCTGTCGGACCAGGGAGGAGTGAGGAATGGTGACTCAAATAAAGCACCACACCTCCCCTATGCTATCCCAGCAGTCCTTTCTCACATAATACTAGGGTTGTTGCGGGTATCGAAATTTCGATACCTAATCAATACTTTTGTCCCGGTATCGATACAATACCAGGATTTCCATTTTCAGGATTTTCGATACTGGCCTGTGCTTCTGCATGGTCTAGTATCACAGAACATGCTGTCAGCGCTCTCCGTGTTCCCTCAGCAGCACAGGAGAGAAGGAAGAAGTGTCCCCCCCCCCCCTGTGCTGCTGCTGCCACCAATGGGGCTGAGGGTCCGGACTTTAAGTATTAGTCTACATAGAGCGGCGCCCAGGGATGTCCCAGCACTTACTATTATTCCTGGGCGCCGCTCCGTTCGCCCGCTGTGCGCCTGTGCCCTATTACCGTCTCCTGCACTCCTGCTCCATATGCTAATTACAATCGGAGCGATGGGGAGGAGACAGCAGCTTCTCTAGCAGGACAATGCTGCCTACCCGGTCGCAAGATCTATCACCAATCGAGCATTTATGGAACCCGCTGGGGCTCCAGCTTTGACAACCTACGAGAAAATGCATGTCAGTGGGAGGCAGAGAAAGCCATAATTTTAGTCTGGCCAAGCGTCTTTGTTCCATCGCTGCTCTTAGGCTCTCAGTGTCAGTCATTTCCATTGTTCTGCTCTATTATAAGTGCCAGATTTGGTGCATAACTGAAACTAACAGCGCCAGATAGACCTCATTGACTACAATAGAATCCGTTGGTTTTCCCTTAGAGAGTCTGACAATTTACTGGAAAGAATAGTCCTGCATGCAGGACTTTAATGAAAACTATGATGGCGATCGCTAATGGGGCCTTCGATGCAGATGTAAGCACAACCATAGTCCAGTGGTAGAGGTGAAGCCCTGCATGATGGGAGAGACTGGTTGTTAAGGGTGTGTTGCCATTAAACATGGCTGTCTACATTGCAGCGTTGAGAGATATGGAAATAGCCAAATGATCCTCATCCTCCATAAGCTTAAGTGGGGAGAGGCACATCCGTGCACAACCATCTCTTTCCTGGAGTACTAAACAAAGAGGAGCCCCAAATATAGAGGATGCCAGAGATGGCATGTAGCAACCGGGCTTCAGGTTCTTCACCCCTGCTGTGGCTTCTAACTCATAGAAGCATCACTGTAACATCCCAATACACCTCCGGAGGTCAGTGAACGTACATTTTGCACTGTGGCCTCAGTATTAGAGCTCTTTATTGGGGACAGGCAATTCTGCTTTATTACCTATTGGTCAGGTAAGGGAGAAGGAGCCTGGGAGACATAACCTGTACAGCAGTTACCATACTTTGTTTTAGTGTCTCTTTTTTATGGGCACAATGTGCTTTCCCAGAACTCATCTGCTCATTATATAGCTTCATAAAATTTTCAAACTAGAGCAAGCATGGATTGTGCCACAGATGGTAAAAGAAGGATAATCATGTAGCTGCAGTATTGATTTCTTATTGAATTACCTCTCTGCAGCACTTAGTACTACTATGTAATCTACTCAAACTGCTTTTACAATATAAAATTTCCATTTTCCGAGGTCAACGTAATGCAATCAAGTGCTTCACTTTATACGAGCAGATCACGTGCTTTCTTGTCCTTATCTTAGTGTTTCTCGAGGGAGGGGGTTAAAGATTGTCATTTGTATAGACGACAAAGAGATATCTAGGGAGATAGGTAAACCGCGGAGGATACTTAAATCGGATAATCATGGGTATCAGTTTCTATGTCATTATTTTCCTCTGTATTATGTGGAAGTAAGAAAAATAGAATTGCCAGGATACAGTTACCATCTTGATAATGTTTTCGAGAAATCTATTGTGTTTAGCAGAAAGTTTCTTCAAGGACATTTGAAAGTGACAACAGGAAAACAAGTGACTATTTTAAAGTGAGCAACTGTATTGGCTAAAATACGGGCTCTGAATTTAAAAGGGTTTTCTGAAAATTTAATAGTGGTGACCTATCCTCTGGATAGGTCATCAGTATGGGATCGGAGGGGGTTTGACACCTGGGGCCCCTACCAATCAGGTGTTTGAGAAGGCAGCAGTGCTTCTGTGAGACCTGTGGCCTTCTCACAGCTCACCAAGCACAGTTCCGTACATAGTATACCGACTGTGCTTGGTATCACAGCTCATCCCCATTCTTTTCTATGGGGCTGAGCTGCGCTTAGGCCACATGACAGATAAACATGTCAGCACTGGCCTAGGAAAAGTTGGAGACTACCCAGGCACTCACAGGAGCGCTGGTGCCTTCTCAAACAGCTGATCGGCAGGGTCCCGGTTGTTGGACCCCCAACAATCAGATACTGAGGACCTATCCACAGGATAGGTCATCAGTATTAAAATCTCAGAAAACACCTTTAAGGCAATCTGTCAGCAGTTTTGACATTTTTAAAATAATGACAGCACTTGGTAGGGGCTAGGGAGAGCCGTAAAAATATACCCTTTGTGGAGATTTTATTATCAGGAGTAGTAACTATATGAACTTTTATTCTTCCAAATTCTCCTCCTTAAGTGCACGGAAGGAAGAGCATCAGAACCCCACTCTGCATTGGGCCACTTCACAGGCCCTTTACTCTGCTCTGTGTGACATCTATAGGATCCAACCAGGAGACTACTACAGCTGTCACTCAAAACGATAGAGACTGTGAAGGTGCTCAATGTAGAGAACACTTCACAGTACAGTTCCCCTTCCAGTGCACTTGAAAGGGTTTTCTGTGAGTTTTACACTGATAACATCCTCTGGATAGGTCATCAGTATCTGATCAGTGGGGGTCGACACCCAGGACCCCTGTCAACCAGCTGTTTGAGAAGGCATCGTCACTCGCAGTAGTGCCATAGCCTTCTCCGGCATTTCCTAGGCCATGTAACATCAAGTTCGTTGGTCACGTGGTCTAGGCACAGCTCAGCCCCATTGAAGTGAATGGGACTGAGCAGTGATACTCAGCCACTATACAAATGTATAGCACTGTGCTAGGTCACCTGAGAGAAGGCTGCAGTGCTACTGCATGCGTCAGTGCCTTCTCAAACAGCTGATCGTGGGGGTCCCTGGTGTCGGACTTCCACCGATCAGAAGCAGATAGATCACCAGTATAACCTTCCCAGAAAGCCCCTTTAATGAGGAGAATCTGGTAGAATAAAATGTCATAGTCCTACTACTCCTGATTTTAAAAAAAACTCCTCAAAAGGTATATTTACCCCTACCTAGTGATGTCAGATGTTTATAGTTGTGAAAATTGATGACAGATTCCCTCTAAAAGGGTGCCTAAGAAGAGATGGAATAGTGGGTGCAGTGACATAAAGAGATACTTTGGGATGCTCGGTTATTTTCCAAGGTGGCACTTTTGGAAGATAACTTTTTCTTAGTCTATCCTCTATTCAGTATTACCAAATTATTCTATATCTCAATTGATTGGAAGAAAGCTGCTGACACAGATCTCCTCCATTAGAACACCCTGCAAGTCCTTTGCATAGGACTGAGTGAGCAGCCTACAGCGTCCTCACACTCCGGTCCAGGAGGGCAAGACATTGGATACTCTACATCCACTATTGCAACCTAGGTGTCTCGACATACTGATTGTATTGCTTAACATGCAACTTTTTTTAATGGGGTTTTCAGGTGGCCCTTCTTTAGCAGCCATCCATCTGTGATTATGTAGGTCTTCACCTATACCACGGAATTAAGAACAGTGATGAGAGGCATGGCCAGAAGTAAATGATGGCTTTCTCTGCCTCTTACTGACATGCATTGTTGTAAATTATAGATGAATATTCCTAATTGGTTTCTGAAGCTGATATAACTAATAATACTCCACACTGGCAGAATTCAAATTACACTTTTTACATGCATTATTATGGGTTTGCAGACTTTTTACAAGAAGTAGTTTCATATACAACTGTGAAAAGCTATTACAAAGGGTGGATGCAGTTTTTACTTCACTTCTTTTTATTTCTCTACTGTACTTTTACTGCCCTATTGTCATGGTCTTACCTTCTTACTGTTCTCCTTCGTTTGACATGTGCTGGCGGCCATCTTCGGTTTCTGGGTTTCTTGTAGCCACCCACCCTGCGGCTTCTCCTTCCCACTGGGAGGAGCTGGATGCCTAGCTCATATATATAGAAGGTCTGTGGCTTCAGTTCCTTGCTTGGTCCTCCTGTGTTCACATGCTTCTAAGACTGCTGCTGCTTCTGGTTCCTGATCCTGGCCTCGTCTGACTACCCCGTTGGTTCCTGATCCTGGCTTCGTCTGACTACCCTGCTGGTTCCTGATCCAGGCTTGGTCTGACTACCCTTCTGGTTCCTGACCTCTGTCTACGCAAGACCCTGCTTCGGTTTAGCCATCCGTTTGGACTTTTGCTTACAGCTTGACTTTCAATAAAGCCTTCTTATTTCCACTTATCTCTTGTTGTACGTCTGGTTCATGGTTCCATGACATTAGGACCAAGCCATGAATTTTGACGGTACAGGGCCATCCTCGCTACCTACGCTGGTTGCCAGACTTGATCAGCAGGATCACCTGTTGGGTCGGTTCGCTGTGGCGTTGCAAACCCTGCTTGAACGCACGGCTCATTTCGCTTCCGTTGCCGATGGGTCGGTTGTCGCTCCTGGGCCCGCTCCTACTGCCGCTCCGGTTGTTGCGCCAGAGTCTACCCCGACACCTGTTGCTGCGCCTGCGGTGTCTCGGGGTATGACCGGTTCTGCCCCCCTTCCACAGCGCTTTGGGGGAGAGCCAACTCAGTGCCGAGGTTTCCTTAACCAGGTGGGCATTTATTTCGAGTTGCTGCCACATGCCTTTCCTACTGAGAGATCAAAGGTGGGCTTCTTGATCTCGCTGCTCTCGGACAAGGCCTTGGCCAGCCCTTTATGGGAGAACAACAATCCGGTGGTTGCCGAGTTTTCCGGTTTTGTTGCTTCTCTTCGGAAGGTATTCGATGTGCCGGCTCGTGCTGCCTCTGCTGCGAAGCTCCTTATGTCCATCAGACAGGGTTCACGATCCGTAGCTGAATACGCCATTGAGTTTCGTACCCTGGCAGCAGAGGTGGGCTGGAATAATGAGGCTCTGGTCGCTGCTTTCTCTCATGGTCTCTCGGATGCCTTGAAGGATGAGGTTGCAGCTAAGGACCTACCAGTGGAGCTCGAGTCTCTTATTTCTTTCCTGATTTTGATTGACACCACACTCAGGGAGAGACCTTCCTTTAAGGAGAGCCTGCGGAGGTCTTCTAACAGATTGGCGCCTACGTTTGCTGTCCCACCCGTGCCTCCCTCTCCTCCCACGCCTCCTGGGGATGACTCGTCTGGGGGTGAACCCATGCAGCTGGGGTTTGCTTGCCTGTCCGAGGGGGAGAGGGTACTCTGGAGACGCGAGGGCCGATGCATGTACTGTGGTCTCGGTGGGCATTTTCGGTTGGCATGTCCGAACCGTCCGGGAAACGCTCGCACCTGAGATCCTGTCGGGGGCAGATCTTGGGTGGAGTCTCCTCGTCCCCGGTTTCCCGTGTTGACAAACCACTGATCACTGTTGTCCTCTCCTGGGTCGGGGGCTCGGTGACGACCCAGGCGTTGGTGGACTCTGGTGCTGGTGGTTTGTTCATTGATAGTGTGTTCGCTGCCGCCAATTCCATTCCTCTGCAGCCTCGAGGTTCCCCACTGGCTCTTGAGGCGATAGACGGCAGACCCCTTCTGCCGCCACACGTGACTCATGAGACCCTTCCAGTGGGGATAGCCATTGGTGCCGTTCACAGAGAGTCGGTCTGTCTCCAGGTGATTTCGTCTCCACACTACTCGGTGGTCTTGGGGTACCCCTGGCTCCAGAAGCATAATCCGACTTTCGATTGGAGATCGGCCGAGATCCTCTCGTGGTCACCGCAGTGTGGGGCTAGTTGCATCCATGGGCCTGTCAAGTTGCTGTGTACTTCCTCGGACTCTCTGTTGCCTCCTGAATACGAAGAGTACCGGGATGTATTCGATAAGGTGCGCGCGGTTGCCCTACCTCCGCACCGCCCATACGATTGTGCCATAGAGTTACAATCTGGTGCCGTTCCTCCTCGTGGCAAAGTCTATCCACTGTCGGTAGCGGAGAATGAGGCCATGGAGGAGTACGTGAGGGAGGCGCTTTCACGCGGACACATTCGCAAATCCTCGTCCCCGGCAGGGGCTGGATTTTTCTTTGTGAAAAAGAAGGGCGGTGAGTTGAGGCCTTGCATCGATTACAGGGGTCTCAATCGCATCACGATCAAGAACGCTTACCCGATACCCTTGATTTCCGAGCACAAAGGGGCCACGGTCTTTACCAAACTCGATCTGAGGGCGGCATATAACCTGGTAAGGATCAAGGCGGGCGATGAGTGGAAGACCGCGTTTAACACCAGGACCGGTCATTATGAATCCTTGGTTATGCCCTTTGGGTTGTGCAATGCGCCCGCAGTCTTCCAGGAATTCATCAACGATGTTTTCCGTGACCTGTTGCAGCAGTGTGTGGTGGTCTATTTGGATGACATCTTGGTATATTCTGCATCCATGGAGGCCCACATTATGGATGTCAGACGAGTGTTGCAACGGTTACGAGAGAACAGGCTGTTCGGTAAGCTTGAGAAATGCGAATTTCACCGATCCCAGGTAACCTTCTTAGGTTACATCATTTCCGCTGAGGGGTTCTCCATGGATCCTGAGAAGGTTTCGGCTGTCTTACAGTGGCCCCAGCCCAGTGGTCTCCGTGCCCTGCAGTGCTTTTTGGGCTTCGCCAATTATTATCGGAAGTTCATCAGGGACTTTTCCATGCTAGCCAAGCCTCTCACGGATCTGACCAGGAAGGGCAGTAATTTCCAGGTCTGGCCGCTCGAGGCCATCCGAGCTTTTGAGGCTCTAAAGTCCGCCTTTGTGTCGGCTCCGATTCTGTCGCATCCCAACCCTGGGTTGCCCTTTGTCCTCGAGGTGGACGCGTCTGAGACGGGAGTAGGCGCCCTTCTGTCTCAGCGTAGAACACCAGAGGGTCCTCTGCTTCCTTGTGGGTTTTACTCCCGGAAACTGTCTTCCGCGGAGTGCAACTATCAGATTGGTGACAGGGAGTTATTGGCCATCGTGCAGGCCCTTAAAGAATGGAGGCACTTGCTCGAGGGTTCGGTGGTTCCGGTTCTCATCCTGACGGACCACAAGAATCTGACCTACCTTTCTGAGGCCAAGAGATTGACACCACGTCAGGCCAGATGGGCTCTGTTCTTGTCACGTTTTAATTATGTGGTCTCCTACCTACCCGGTTCCAAGAACATCAGAGCGGATGCCTTATCACGGCAGTACTCCGAGCTGTCCGGGGAGGAGTCGATTCCGACTTCGGTCATACCTCCGAATCAGATCCTGGCCGCCATTCGCACCAGCCTGCCCTCTCCCCTGGGTGAGCAGATTTTGGCGGCTCAATCTGGTGCTCCCTCTGGGAGACCCAACGGCAGGTGTTTTGTGCCTGAGGAGTTGCGCACTCGGTTGTTGCGAACCTACCATAACTCCAAGGCCGCGGGGCATCCTGGAAAGAATCAGCTGTCCTGGGCTGTTTCACGTCTGTTCTGGTGGCCTTCTCTATGTTCCGACATCGCCGCATATGTAGCGGCATGCTCCGTTTGTGCCCAGAGTAAGTCCCCTCGGCACCTTCCGTTGGGCCTTTTGCAACCCATAGCCACCGGGGAGCGCCCATGGTCACACCTGGGGATGGATTTCATTGTGGACCTCCCTGCATCCCGAGGCCATACGGTCATTCTCATGATTGTGGATCGGTTTTCCAAAATGTGCCACTGTGTTCCTCTCAAGAAGTTACCCTCTGCACAAGAGTTGGCCACGATTTTCGCCAGGGAGGTCTTCCGGTTGCACGGTTTGCCCAAGGAGATTGTGTCGGATCGGGGGAGTCAGTTTGTGTCCAGGTTCTGGCGCGCCTTTTGCTCCCAGTTGGGGATTCATCTCTCTTTCTCCTCGGCCTACCACCCTCAGTCCAATGGGGCCGCAGAACGATCCAATCAGGCCTTGGAGCAATTCCTTCGTTGCTATGTCTCCGATCACCAAGACAATTGGGTTGACCTCCTGCCTTGGGCTGAGTTTGCCAGGAACACGGCGGTGAACTCTTCCTCTGGGACGTCTCCCTTCATGGCCAATTATGGGTTCCAACCTGCCGTGTTACCGGAGGTATTCTCTCCCCAGGATATTCCGGCTGTGGAGGATCACCTTTCCGTCCTACGTGCTTCTTGGGTACAGATCCAGAGGTCCCTTGAGGTCTCTGCGCAGCGCCAGAGACTCCAGGCTGATCGCAGACGAGCGCCCGCTCCTTCCTACCAGGTCGGAGATCGTGTATGGTTGTCCACCCGCAACCTCAACCTTCGAGTGCCCACTCCCAAGCTGGCGCCTCGCTTTGTTGGTCCCTTCCGAGTGCTTCGCAGGGTAAACCCGGTAGCCTATGCCCTTGCGCTTCCTCCTGGCATGCGGATCTCCAACGTGTTTCATGTCTCCCTGTTGAAGCCATTGGTGTGTAATCGTTTCACTTCCTCGGTTCCTCGGCCCCGTCCGGTCCAAGTGGGCAATCGTGAGGAATATGAGGTGAGCAATATCCTGGACTCACGCCTGGTCCGCGGTCGGTTGCAGTTTTTGGTCCATTGGCGTGGTTATGGTCCAGAGGAGCGTTCCTGGGTTCCCTCCACAGATGTCCATGCTCCTGCTTTGCTCCGAGCCTTCCACGCACGCTTCCCTCAGAAACCGTTCCTTACTCCGCGGAGGAGGGGCCCTTGAGGGGGAGGTACTGTCATGGTCTTACCTTCTTACTGTTCTCCTTCGTTTGACATGTGCTGGCGGCCATCTTGGTTTCTGGGTTTCTTGTAGCCTCCCACCCTGCGGCTTCTCCTTCCCACTGGGAGGAGCTGGATGCCTAGCTCATATATATAGAAGGTCTGTGGCTTCAGTTCCTTGCTTGGTCCTCCTGTGTTCACATGCTTCTAAGACTGCTGCTGCTTCTGGTTCCTGATCCTGGCCTCGTCTGACTACCCCGTTGGTTCCTGATCCTGGCTTCGTCTGACTACCCTGCTGGTTCCTGATCCAGGCTTCGTCTGACTACCCTTTTGGTTCCTGACCTCTGTCTACGCAAGACCCTGCTTCGGTTTAGCCATCCGTTTGGACTTTTGCTTACAGCTTGACTTTCAATAAAGCCTTCTTATTTCCACTTATCTCTTGTTGTACGTCTGGTTCATGGTTCCATGACACCTATGTGGATGCACCCTAAGAAATTAGCAGTAACTCCCTACTTTCAAGACTGTACATAAGGAACTAGTATTATAAATGAGAGGAGCCTCTCATCAAATTAGAAGATGGAATACCAGGCATCTATATCCTGTTCTTCCATTGGGTCCATGTGCCACATATATACTTCGCTTTCCTGCGTTTTTGTATCCAATCAGGTAAAAAACTGTATCTTGAGTGAACAGCTCAAAATTTGATTTGCATTCAGTTCGGCCGAATCTGTTGACCAATTTGATTCATGGCTGCATAGATTCTACCCAACAGAATGTGCTCCAATTGGTTTGAAGAATATTTTTTCTCTTTAATCTCTCAATTTAATATTTTTTTTTTCTTCTCCCAAATTAAATCACCATTTTTTTTTTTTACAAAATCCAAGCTGAATTTGATTAGTTTAAAATTGATTTTCTCTGCCAAAGTATCTCAGGAGAAGCGTTAGTAAGTAGATGGGAAGCATCCCCCAGCTGTTGACTTCAGTTTGATGCCATCCATTGACATGAATATTAAGCCTGATCCTGCCAAATTGGGCAACCAAGATAGGCACCTTTACTAGTTAATTTTTTTTTTTTTTAAACAAATTTTACACTAATGGCTTTAGTTGAGTACCTGCAGTACCAGGCACATTGACATACATGGTTTGAGCTACAGTAACCAAGCAGTTTCATAGAGTTGTTTTGGAACTGGGGTTAGGCATTCTGCATAGTGCAACTCCCATTGATCATGGATTGATAGCCTATGATTGAAACACTCCTATTTAAGTTACCAGTTTTAGTTAGAAACCTAAGAAGTTTATGAATATATTGTATTTTTGAACACTGTGCTATTCAAAGAGGTTCTGCAAGACCTAAACAACCAATGGGACTAAGAAGCAGTGCCGGGTACAGCTGGCAGTAAGTGTGGGCCACTGTGCTTGTATGGACAGTGAAAGGGCTCCTTCCTTGTGCTAATTCCTGGTGGTTGTCCCCAGACCCCACTGTTCAAACATTGAAGACCTTTACTAAGGATATAGATGTGTCCACTCTTACCTTTCCTTGAATTTGGATAAGGAGCCAAATTTCTCATTAAAAAAATTCATAAAAATATCAAAACATATTAACAAATTAACAAAAACTTTGACAGACTGAAATACCCAACATAACCACTGGGTGGCCACAAATAGACAGATATAACATGGATATCCCGTGACAGAATATCTTTTTTTTTTTTTTTTTTTTAAGCAGGTCACCCGCACCACGCATTTTGGGACATGTTAAATCAAGGGGAAAGGAAAAACTCTCAAGGTTATCATTCGTTTAAGTCCCAGAAAACCCCTTTAATGGCTTTTAGGTTTTTATTCTCTATAGACTCTTGGGATCTTAAGCAACTGAAACATATTAGCATTTTTATTCAAACATTTTTTAAACTTACACATTGAAAAGCATGAAATATTAATATTGGTGTTTATTCCTGGACAGGTCCCAGGAACACGTTGTACACATATTTATTATGTTTTTGGTGGTATGCACATTTTACTTATAATCATTTTGCAGAACACATAACATTGGCTCTAAAGCTGTCAGCGCTGTACAGAGGAATTATTTTACCATCATATAAATGTGACTGAAATATATATAGACTCAATTTATTTCTGTTATTTTTCAGACGTCTATTTCAATGGCGTGTTAGAGAAGCCGTAGGATTTGTTCTGTCCACTGTACTGCAGTATGAATTCCCAAAGGAAAATCTCCATTAGTGGAAAGCTGGATAGCAGACCAAGTGTAAATTATGTGTGTTAACCCTGTGCTAAAATGCCCCCAAAAAGCCTGAATCCTTACCAGACTAGAGAATAAGATTTTATTCTAAAATGGAAAGTATATAAAATCTCTGATCATTCTTTGTAGGAACTGACACTAAGAAAATGATACTTAAAGGGAATGTATCACCTATATTGTTTTACTCATTACATATTCCTTTATTTCTAATCTGTTTTAGTTCCTGGTTGCAGTTTTCTTATTCTGTTTTCTGGACCTCATTATATCATCGCTGCAGTTAACAGCATTTAAAGATATTCTTTACAGCAAACACATGGACTGATCAGAATGGATAGGAGATGTTGATTGACCACTATGGCAGAGTGTTCTAGACATTCTCTGTGACCTGTAAAAAGTTAATTGTGCAGGGAAGGGGAGTAGATAAGCAGTGCCATCTCCTACTGTGAATCAGGAAGCCTGTTTTCTCTTAGATGTTTAGATGTTTCTTTTCATTATAATCCTGTCTGTGATTATGATGAGATGATTGTTGAGAAGTGATCTCTACTGACATGGCAAGTATATCAAATCTCTAAGCATTCTTTGTAGGAATTGATATTGGGGGAATATAAAATCTATATTGTTTTACAAATAAATACCAGATACATATTCCTTTATTTATAATCTGTCTTTAGTTTATGGTTGCAGTTTTTGTTAAAGGCGTGGCCATTGCCGCTCTTACAAAAATAGAATGGTAGATAATTAATAATGTCGTCACCACGGGTTTCAGAAACTGAAAGGAGTGAATGGTGATGCTTATTAAGACGTAACTTTTAATCAGTCCATTTAATAATAGTCCCTTAAGGTGTATCAAAACAAAAACAATGTTTGGCTGCTTAGAGTACTCAATAAACCTCTAGCATAAAGGTGCACGGCGGCACCAAAAAAGAAATAATAACCCATAGTCCTACCAGATAATATGGTTCATCCGGACATCGTAGAATAACAGCGGTAGGTATGATCCTAAAAGAAAAAGCAAGTACCATACAGGTGCAAACAGAGAGGCGCTAGATCCCTAGATGGCCCTAGGGTACGGGTGCTGTACTGGCTAGGACTTCTCAGGACGGGTGCTCTGTGGCTAGGTCATTAGGGCCAGTACAGCACCCATACCCTAGGGATCTAGCGCCCCTCTGTTTGCACCTGTCTGGTACTTGCTTTTTCTTTTAGGAGCATTGCCGCTGTTAACAGCATTTAGAGATATGCTTTACAGCAGCCAATGGGTCACAATGGACAGAAGATGTTGACATTATTTGTGACTAGAGATGAGCGAATTTTTCAAAAATTTGATTCGGCCGGTTAAAAAACAGCTATTTCCTGCCTGCAGAGAGTCTGTATAGCGGTGTAGAATACTGTGCTTTGCAGTAACACGCATAGGGAGTCTGCTGTGGTACTGAAATAATACTGTGAGTCCGTATGACATGCAAATGACAGGAGTCGCTCTAAGAATCACTGCACACTTCACTTATTTGGGCAGTTACTGGGCCAAAACTGACCAAATAACTCAGCCTTACAGGTCGATGTTAGCATCAAGAAGAAGCGCACTCCTTTTACCCCTTCGTCCGCTGATTCCACATAGATGTCTACAGAACCTGTTCTATTAAACGCTTATACATAAGATGTTTATACAGGATGGCCATTGAAAAAGTAGCCCGCCTCTAACGATAGTATGACAAGATGAACAAGCAAGTGAATTGTTTCTTTTTTAATTGCCCACATGTCACAAAAGATGCTGCAAGTGCTCATCGCTCATGTCTCTGCCTCTCTGGGCACGTCAGATTATGTCGGCTGATACAGATTGCGATTATGCTTTTTCCAACAAGATAGGGCAACATGCCACACTGGCACGTGTTCATGAACTGTTTACGGAGGAGCGAACTGTGAGCAAGGGATTATGGCCACCACGTTCTTCAGACTTGTCCACATGTGATTTTTATCTGTGGGGAAATTTTAACCAGAAAGTATTCCCTAACAATCCACATCTCCTGGATGAACTCAAGGAGAACATCAAAAACACTATTCGCAGCATCACAAGCAGTATCACCCGATATAATCCGATCTGCCCAAAGATGGGGAGACCTGAACGGGGACCACTTTCAGCATCTTTTGTGACTTGTGGGTAATAAAAAAATAAATAAATCCACTTGCTCGTTCATCTTGGCATACTATCGCTGGAGACGGGCTACTTTTTCGTGGACCACCCTGTAGTTCCTGACACATATTGGATCAGCAGCTGAAGTATTGGAATTTCATTGCATAAGGGTGGATTCACACACAGGTTTTCATTGGCGTTTTTCAGCACTTATACATTCAGTTGTGGTACGTTTTGCACATGCGGTACAGAAAAAAAAAAAGATTTCTATTTCTATTTAAAAAAATTGCCACAGCAAGTTTGTTTCTGAAAAAGCCTTTATTCAAGTGTAATTGCACTGAAAATATTGTAGGGGGGGATTTACTATTAGGTTTTGCTGAAAAGTATATCCAGCGCTGGAACCATCACATATCTCATTGATTTATAATGGGGTCTGTCAGGTTCCGCCATGGTGTACTTTGAAAAAACAAAACAAAGAATGTCGGAAAAAAAGCTGCATGCAGCACTATTCATCCAGAAAAGTTAAAAATATTTCTGTAAAAACTGGATTTCAAGTCTAATTAGCGATTCATAAGGTGGCGCCAGCGCTGGAGGGGGTTAATGTATTTTTCCAATCAGGTGAGCACAATGAGCGCTCATCATGTGAAAGCAGATGCACAGTTTTCTGTACAGAACTCAGAATAAAGGGCATCTTCTCCATAATTACAGCCAGCTCCACACGCTCGGAGCGCACAGACTCATCCCGGTTCTACAAAGGAAAAGCTTCTTCGCTGAACTATTTATAAACATTAAGAATATGGAAAAGGAAACAATGTAGCAAGATAATTTCATCTGTGCATCCTGTTGTGCTACAAACTTTGCGTGAAGCTGGTGGCCCACATTTACTAAGAAGTTTATGTCAGTTTTTTGCGTAAACTATTCCTAAGTAAAATTGGAGACTTTTCCCGTCACTCGCCAGGTTTGAAAAGTAATGAGAAATGTGCCCATGTTCTGCAAGGAGACATCACTTTAGCTAAATGTATTAGGAAGGAAATCTAAAACTTTTACTAAAACTGGCACATACTTTGGTATAAAAATATATCAGCTCATCTTAGGAATAGATGGAGTCATTTAATTAAAGTAGAACTGGCTTAGTTGCCCAATAACATCCCACCTTTCAATTTCCCAAGGACCGTTCAAAAAATGAAATCTGATTGGTTGCTATGGGCAACTAAGCCAGTTCTACATACTTTACACCAGTTTGTTACATTTTCTGTGAAAACCAAGATACATTTTCAGTCCCAGTGTCTTTGGTGACCTATTTGCTCATTAAATGCAAAAATCATTATAGGGATTTTGGAATATGATCTAAAAACCTTGATCCCTAATTTTTTTCTCCTTAATGAAAGGCAGTTATCCAATTTAGATTTTGCATGAAAGAATTCTAGGAAAAATTGGGGTCAATGGCACACTATGCCTTATTTTATGGCTTATAATGCTGACAACTGAAGCAAGGTTCTTTCAGGGTGGTGTTTTCTAGTCATACAAAAAAAAAACAACAACAACACAAAAACGGTTATGTACTTCCCTAAAATGTCTTGGGACATTTTAGGGAAGTACATAATAGGAGGGGGAGGTTATTACATTTTTGGGGTAGAAAGAGTCTGTATACGTTATAGAAGAGGGAAGTATATAGATTTTATTTTGGATACACTTATTTCAAGGGAAAGAGAGAATCCAGCTTCTTGTGGAGTAAAAAATAGTTCTTTATTGGCTCATCATATAAAATTCACCAAAATCACAGGAAAAAGGTGTACAGTTGCATGTTTTGGGCTACAGAATCCAGTCCTTCATCAAGACCATGAATTCTGTAGCCCGAAACATGTAACTGTACACCTTTTTCCTGTGATTTTGGTGAATTTTATACGATGAGCCAATAAAGAACTATTTTTTACTCCACAAGAAGCTGGATTCTCTCTTTCTATTGGATATTATATTAAGCCCAGTTCTGGCCTTTTTTCTGTGCTTCGTGGATTAAAGTCAGAGGTGAGAGCTGCAGCCATTTTATCATTTTTTGGACTTATTTCAAGGGGTATCAACAGTAAGGTAAAGCTGAAGAAGGAGAATGTATTTTCTTCTAAACATGTTGAATTGGAGCGTTTTTATTTTTTTATCATACACTGAAGCAAGTAGAGGTGACATCACCAGGTTTGGCCATTGCTTATGAAGTGTCTTTGTGAGGTGTGGACCACCTGTCGGGGCACATTCACTTGCACCTTGCAGGCTAATTTTTTGTGCATATGGTTTAACATATTGTCTCCACCAGTGTAGGACTTTAACCAGTACAAGTTTTATAACATTTAGGCGTCAGAGTTCACCATATGTGGCATAGCCAGATATAACTGTGCACCACCTGATTCCCATTTAGTACAATGGGATCCAACTGGTATCAGGACGCTTTCCGGCATAAATGCCTGGTTTTGGTCAGACAAAAAGTGATCTCCGGCAGGTTGTTTCTCTGCCGGAAAAGGCTGCTGGAGTTCACAATGGAGATGTCAACATAGCCTTTTTAGTCTCATCATCCACTTTGGACATTGGGTGATCATCCACTAGAGAGTTCTGGAAATACCACATCTGCATCTACCTATCGCATAGACTATCGGCCCGGATGACAACAACATAGAGGTCAGAACACATGTGCATGACCACCTGTGTTGTGGGTATAGGACCTAGCTTATGGACATTGGGGTAGTGTCTCATAACAGTGTTATTGGTAACAGGGATTACGTGTAACACCATCAGGATATGTGTGAACATTTAGTGCTGTTTAGATTTAGAAGCGGCAGTGGATCCACCAAAGTTATCTAGAAGCTGGTGCCTCTACATAACTTTAGGAGATCCATCGCCAATGTAGGGGATTATTAAACACTGGTCTTAATAAATGTGCCCCATAGTCTTGGAGTACCAGTAGCTGGGTGAAAAACGTACACACACACTGCAGAAAAAAAAAGTTTTTTAATGAAGACTGATTAGAAAATTGCTTAAAGGAGCTGTCTGCTTTTTTCTATCAATGACCTGTCCTCTAGATAGGTCATCAATACCAGATCGGCAGGGGGCCAGATGTCGTCCCCCTGCTGATCTGATATTGATGACCAACTCTGGTCGAGGAATCGAAAAAAAAATAAAACAATTAAATGAATGAATGCAATGATGTCTGTAGTATATATATACACTCACCTAAAGAATTATTAGGAACACCATACTAATACGGTGTTGGACCCCCTTTTGCCTTCAGAACTGCCTTAATTCTAAGTGGCATTGATTCAACAAGGTGCTAATAGCATTCTTTAGAAATGTTGGCCCATATTGATAGAATAGCATCTTGCAGTTGATAGAGATTTGAGGGATGCACATCCAGGGCACAAAGCTCCCGTTCCACCACATCCCAAAAATGCTCTATTGGGTTGAGATCTGGTGACTGTGGGGGCCATTTTAGTACAGTGAACTCATTGTCATGTTCAAGAAACCATTTTTCCAGTCTTCAACAGTCCAATTTTGGTGAGCTCGTGCAAATTGTAGCCTCTTTTTCCTATTTGTAGTGGAGATCTGGTGGGGTCTTCTGCTGTTGTACCCCATCCGCCTCAAGGTTGTGCATGTTGTGGCTTCACAAATGCTTTGCTGCATAACTCGGTTGTAACGAGTGGTTATTTCAGTCAACGTTGCTCTTCTATCAGCTTGAATGAGTCAGCCCATTCTCCTCTGACCTCTAGCATCAACAAGGCTTTTTCGCCCACAGGACTGCTGCATACTGGATGTTTTTCCCTTTTCACACCATTCTTTGTAAACCCTAGAAATGGTTGTGCGTGAAAATCCCAGTAACTGAGCAGATTGTGAAATACTCAGACCAGCCCGTCTGGCACCAACAACCATGCCACGCTCAAAATTGCTTAAATCACCTTTCTTTCCCATTCTGACATTCAGTTTGGAGTTCAGGAGATTGTCTTGACCAGGACCACAACCCTACATGTATTGAAGCAACTGCCATGTGATTGGTTGACTAGATAATCGCATTAATGAGAAATAGAACAGGTGTTCCTAATAATTCTTTAGGTGAGTGTATGTGTATATATATATATATATATATATATATATATATATTGTGGGGATTCACTCTGGTAGTTAGGCCTGCCCTGTGTTCTACGGAGAACTTAAAGTTTTGTAAGGACAGGAACCACCTGGTGACTCAGGCATTTTTCTCTTTGGCCTGGCTCATCCACTTGAGTGGGGAGTGGTCAGTCACCAGGCGGAATGTTCTCCCCCAAAAATAATAGTGGAGAGACTCAAGTGCCCACTTGATGTGCCCGCTGGGCCCGGACCAACACATTCACCCCCAGTCTTGCCAAAATCTCATCCTTCACTTTTTGGTAGTCAGCCGCTTGATCGTCGAAATACACCTGCTGGGAATCGAATGCCAGGAATTGGGCAATGACCTCAGCCCACTGGTCTCGGGGTATCTTCTCCCTTCGATATCGTCTGCGGGTGTCATCTTAGAAATCTCCGCACGGACTGCCTTCCGGGCATTGTGGACACTCGGGTTTGGTTCTGCTGTCTGCAAAGCCATCATGTGTTGTAGAAGCAACTGGTTGGTCTCTTGCTGCTGCTTGTTACCCTCACGTTGTTGCAGGTTTGTCTCTCGCTGCTGCAGATTAGCTTCAATGAGGGCCTTTACAACAGCCTCCATTTTGTCATGGGACACGGGTTGTAATACCGCTGGTTTGATGTATGACATACCACCGTGCCCAAAAATGCAAACCAAAAATATTTTGGCATTCACGCCAGCCTCACTGCTCATGTGCGCATCCTCCACCAATTGTGGGAATTCGCTCTGGTAGTTAGGATAAGCGGGCGCAGTACAGAGGCAAAATACAAGTTCGTAATTCAAACTTCAGTGTTTATTCACACATGATGCCAAAAGCAAAACGTCACTTTTTCAGTGTTGGTGTTACTTCACACCCAATGGCAAGTTAATAAAACAAAAGTCACCTTGGTGGCAGTTCTGTATCAGAAAGTTCAAATACAGGCTTTAGGCGGCCTGTTCCCCTGACACACGGGTCCAGCCCAGCACAGGCCTCAGATCCAAGGACACAGACCTCCTGAGCTCCACTGTCAGACGGAGGTAACCCTCTCCACCTAGAAGTGCTGGCTGGTTTCTATGCCTGGCAAAACCCTGCCTGGAATGTGGGGAGTAGTCACCCACCCAGCACTTTGACTACTTCCAGTAAGAGCCATCCCGGATCAGCTATTGCAGTCATGCTAAGTACCAAGGTGTCAAACAGCAACTTCTGCTGACACATAAAAAACGGCTTCTACTCCACCGATGCCAGGAACCTTGGTGACACGTACCTATCATCCACGATGATTCCTTGTACCTTCTTACAATATATATATATATATATATATATATATATATTTATACTGTATAAACACAAACACATACACAGTACAGATTAAGCATCTTTATGTTGTATTATGAACAAGCCTTGTCCTGGGGATATCATTAAGGAGCATCTATGATATGGAATAATGTTCTGAATGTGATATATTGTGTTTGAATGGTAATCTATTGTTTATCAATAATGCTTATGCCAAAGTTCTTGCTCTGAAAATAGTTTCACCTCCCAGAGGCCTTTTCTTGATTGACATCCGCCAAATCCCTTACCTCCCAAGTCTCTGCCTCCCTTCATCAAATGTAAATTTTGTCTTTTTGCTTCTTATGTTGCTCTTATTCCACAGTCCTCTGAGACGCTGAACTTTATAATAACCATCTGTTTACTTCCAATTGACCACAATTTTCCATGTAGCATAGACTACATCAAGAAAGCTCCAGATTGGTTATCAGGACAATAAGCGCCATATGACTACGACGAGCACGGCTAAAAAGCAGACACTGCAGTGATCTTGGAAGACAAATAACCAAGGGCAATTAGAAAACTTGCAAAAATATAGGCATTAAATATTACCATAAAGATGAGTCCTAGGGCTATGGGTTAAATCGAACTACTGAAATATCAGCATAAAGTTTGCATTTGCTTCTTGGGTTTATATACTGTAGTTTTCCTCTAAGGACAGATGACCAGTATCAGAGAATCTTGCAGGGGCCCAGCTTCTCATTCATTAATGGGTCCTTAATAGGGATGAGCGAACTCGAACTGTATAGTTCGGGTTCGTACCGAATTTTGGGGTGTCCGTGACACGGACCCGAACCCGGACATTTTCGTAAAAGTCCGGGTTCGGGTTCGGTGTTCGTCGCTTTCTTGGCGCTTTTGTGACGCTTTCTTGGCGCTTTTTGAAAGGCTGCAAAGCAGCCAATCAACAAGCGTCATACTACTTGCCCCAAGAGGCCATCACAGCCATGCCTACTATTGGCATGGCTGTGATTGGCCAGAGCACCATGTGACCCAGCCTCTATTTAAGCTGGAGTCACATAGCGCCGCCCGTCACTCTGCTCTGATTAGCGTAGGGAGAGGTTGCGGCTGCGACAGTAGGGCGAGATTAGGCAGATTAACTCCTCCAAAGGACTTGATTAACTGATCGATCTGCAGCTGTGGATCATTGAGCTGCTGATCCTCAATTGCTCACTGTTTTTAGGCTGCCCAGACCGTTTGTCAGTCACATTTTTCTGGGGTGATCGGCGGCCATTTTGTGTCTTGTGGTGCGCCAGCACAAGCTGCGACCAAGTGCATTTAACCCTCAATGGTGTGGTTGTTTTTTGGCTAAAGCCTACATCAGGGTGAAGCTGTCACACCAAGTGCATTTAACCAGCAATAGTCTGTTCATTTTTTGGCCATATACAAAATCAGGGGCAAGCTGCGCCTGTCACCAAGTGCATTTAACCCTCAATGGTGTGGTTGTTTTTTGGCTAAAGCCTACATCAGGGTGAAGCTGTCACACCAAGTGCATTTAACCAGCAATAGTCTGTTCATTTTTTGGCCATATACAAAATCAGGGGCAAGCTGCGCCTGTCACCAAGTGCATTTAACCCTCAATGGTGTGGTTGTTTTTTGGCTAAAGCCTACATCAGGGTGAAGCTGTCACACCAAGTGCATTTAACCAGCAATAGTCTGTTCATTTTTTGGCCATATACAAAATCAGGGGCAAGCTGCGCCTGTCACCAAGTGCATTTAACCCTCAATGGTGTGGTTGTTTTTTGGCTAAAGCCTACATCAGGGTGAAGCTGTCACACCAAGTGCATTTAACCAGCAATAGTCTGTTCATTTTTTGGCCATATACAAAATCAGGGGCAAGCTGCGCCTGTCACCAAGTGCATTTAACCCTCAATGGTGTGGTTGTTTTCTGGCTAAAGCCTACATCAGGGTGAAGCTGTCACACCAAGTGCATTTAACCAGCAATAGTCTGTTTATTTTTTGGCCATATACTACATCAGGGGCAAGCTGCGCCCGTCACCAAGTGCATTTAACCCTCAGTAGTGTGGTTGGTCAAGCTGTGACACCAAGTGCATTTAACCAGCAATAGTCTGTTCATTTTTTGGCCATATACTACATCAGGGGCAAGCTGCGCCCGTCACCAAGTGCATTTAACCAGCAATAGTGTGGTTATTTTTTGGCCATATCCCAGTCTAATTCTGTCACTAAATCCATACCGGTCACCCAGCGCCTAAATACTAGGCCTCAAATTTATATCCCGCTAAATCTCTCGTTACCGCTGTCCTGTTGTAGCTGGGAAAGTTATTTAGTGTCCGTCAAAGCACATTTTTTGTTCTGGGTTGAAGTACAATTCCCAATTTAGCAATTTCATAATTTAGTGGTTTCTGCTATATCAGAGCTATTTGAAATCTATCCCTAAAAGGGTATATAATATTCAAGGTGCACATTGGGTCATTCAGAATAACTTCACACACACCCGCTACTGTGTATTTTCAAGTCTAATTCTGTCACTAAACCCATACCTGTCACCCAGCGCCTAAATACTAGGCCTCAAATTTATATCCTGCTAAATCTCTCGTTACCGCTGTCCTGTTGTAGCTGGGAAAGTTATTTAGTGTCCGTCAAAGCACATTTTTTGTTCTGGGTTGAAGTACAATTCCCAATTTAGCAATTTCATAATTTAGTGGTTTCTGCTATATCAGAGCTATTTGAAATCTATCCCTAAAAGGGTATATAATATTCAAGGTGCACATTGGGTCATTCAGAATAACTTCACACACACCCGCTACTGTGTATTTTCAAGTCTAATTCTGTCACTAAACCCATACCTGTCACCCAGCGCCTAAATACTAGGCCTCAAATTTATATCCTGCTAAATCTCTCGTTACCGCTGTCCTGTTGTAGCTGGGAAAGTTATTTAGTGTCCGTCAAAGCACATTTTTTGTTCTGGGTTGAAATACAATTCCCAATTTAGCAATTTCATAATTTAGTGGTTTCTGCTATATCAGAGCTATTTGAAATCTATCCCTAAAAGGGTAGATCATATTGAAGGTGCACATAGGGTCATTCAGAATAACTTCACACACACCCGCTACTGTGTATTTCCAAGTCTAATTCTGTCACTAAACCCATACCTGTCACCCAGCGCCTAAATACTAGGCCTCAAATTTATATCCCGCTAAATCTCTCGTTACCGCTGTCCTGTTGTAGCTGGGAAAGTTATTTAGTGTCCGTCAAAGCACATTTTTTGTTCTGGGTTGAAGTACAATTCCCAATTTAGCAATTTCATAATTTAGTGGTTTCTGCTATATCAGAGCTATTTGAAATCTATCCCTAAAAGGGTATATAATATTCAAGGTGCACATTGGGTCATTCAGAATAACTTCACACACACCCGCTACTGTGTATTTCCAAGTCTAATTCTGTCACTAAACCCATACCTGTCACCCAGCGCCTAAATACTAGGCCTCAAATTTATATCCTGCTAAATCTCTCGTTACCGCTGTACTGTTGTTGATTGGAAAGATATTTAGTGTCCGTCAAAGCACATTTTTTGTTCTGGGTTGAAGTACAATTCCCAATTTAGCAATTTCATAATTTAGTGGTTTCTGCTATATCAGAGCTATTTGAAATCTATCCCTAAAAGGGTATATAATATTCAAGGTGCACATTGGGTCATTCAGAATAACTTCACACACACCCGCTACTGTGTATTTTCAAGTCTAATTCTGTCACTAAACCCATACCTGTCACCCAGCGCCTAAATACTAGGCCTCAAATTTATATCCTGCTAAATCTCTCGTTACCGCTGTCCTGTTGTAGCTGGGAAAGTTATTTAGTGTCCGTCAAAGCACATTTTTTCTTCTGGGTTGAAATACAATTCCCAATTTAGCAATTTCATAATTTAGTGGTTTCTGCTATATCAGAGCTATTTGAAATCTATCCCTAAAAGGGTAGATCATATTGAAGGTGCACATAGGGTCATTCAGAATAACTTCACACACACCCGCTACTGTGTATTTCCAAGTCTAATTCTGTCACTAAACCCATACCTGTCACCCAGCGCCTAAATACTAGGCCTCAAATTTATATCCCGCTAAATCTCTCGTTACCGCTGTCCTGTTGTAGCTGGGAAAGTTATTTAGTGTCCGTCAAAGCACATTTTTTGTTCTGGGTTGAAGTACAATTCCCAATTTCGCAATTTCATAATTTAGTGGTTTCTGCTATATCAGAGCTATTTGAAATCTATCCCTAAAAGGGTATATAATATTCAAGGTGCACATTGGGTCATTCAGAATAACTTCACACACACCCGCTACTGTGTATTTCCAAGTCTAATTCTGTCACTAAACCCATACCTGTCACCCAGCGCCTAAATACTAGGCCTCAAATTTATATCCTGCTAAATCTCTCGTTACCGCTGTACTGTTGTTGCTTGGAAAGATATTTAGTGTCCGTCAAAGCACATTTTTTGTTCTGGGTTGAAGTACAATTCCCAATTTAGCAATTTCATAATTTAGTGGTTTCTGCTATATCAGAGCTATTTGAAATCTATCCCTAAAAGGGTATATAATATTCAAGGTGCACATTGGGTCATTCAGAATAACTTCACACACACCCGCTACTGTGTATTTTCAAGTCTAATTCTGTCACTAAACCCATACCTGTCACCCAGCGCCTAAATACTAGGCCTCAAATTTATACCCTGCTAAATCTCTCGTTACCGCTGTACTGTTGTTGCTGGGCAAGATATTTAGTGTCCGTCAAAGCACATTTTTTGTTCTGGGTTGAAATACAATTCCCAATTTAGCAATTTCATAATTTAGTGGTTTCTGCTATATCAGAGCTATTTGAAATCTATCCCTAAAAGGGTATATAATATTCAAGGTGCACATTGGGTCATTCAGAATAACTTCACACACACCCGCTACTGTGTATTTTCAAGTCTAATTCTGTCACTAAACCCATACCTGTCACCCAGCGCCTAAATACTAGGCCTCAAATTTATATCCTGCTAAATCTCTCGTTACCCACCGCTGTACTGTTGTTGCTGGGCAAGATATTTAGTGTCCGTCAAAGCACATTTTTTGTTCTGGGTTGAAATACAATTCCCAATTTAGCAATTTCATAATTTAGTGGTTTCTGCTATATCAGAGCTATTTGAAATCTATCCCTAAAAGGGTATATAATATTCAAGGTGCACATTGGGTCATTCAGAATAACTTCACACACACCCGCTACTGTGTATTTCCAAGTCTAATTCTGTCACTAAACCCATACCTGTCACCCAGCGCCTAAATACTAGGCCTCAAATTTATATCCTGCTAAATCTCTCGTTACCGCTGTACTGTTGTTGCTGGGCAAGATATTTAGTGTCCGTCAAAGCACATTTTTTGTTCTGGGTTGAAATACAATTCCCAATTTAGCAATTTCATAATTTAGTGGTTCCTGCTATATCAGAGCTATTTGAAATCTATCCCAAAAAGGGTATATAATATTCAAGGTGCACATAGGGTCATTCAGAATAACTTCACACACACGCTTCTGTGCATTTCCAAGTCTAATTCTGTCACTAAATCCATACCGGTCACCCAGCGCCTAAATACTAGGCCTCAAATTTATATCCCGCTGAATTTGAATACAATACATTGGGCCAAATAATATATTTGTTGTTGTGGTGAACCATAACAATGAGAAAAACATCTAGTAAGGGACGCGGACGTGGACATGGTCGTGGTGGTGTTAGTGGACCCTCTGGTGCTGGGAGAGGACGTGGCCGTTCTGCCACATCCACACGTCCTAGTGTACCAACTACCTCAGGTCCCAGTAGCCGCCAGAATTTACAGCGATATATGGTGGGGCCCAATGCCGTTCTAAGGATGGTAAGGCCTGAGCAGGTACAGGCATTAGTCAATTGGGTGGCCGACAGTGGATCCAGCACGTTCACATTATCTCCCACCCAGTCTTCTGCAGAAAGCGCACAGATGGCGCCTGAAAACCAACCCCATCAGTCTGTCACATCACCCCCATGCATACCAGGGAAACTGTCTCAGCCTCAAGTTATGCAGCAGTCTCTTATGCTGTTTGAAGACTCCGCTGGCAGGGTTTCCCAAGGGCATCCACCTAGCCCTTCCCCAGCGGTGAAAGACATAGAATGCACTGACGCACAACCACTTATGTTTCCTGATGATGAGGACATGGGAATACCACCTCAGCATGTCTCTGATGATGACGAAACACAGGTGCCAACTGCTGCGTCTTTCTGCAGTGTGCAGACTGAACAGGAGGTCAGGGATCAAGACTGGGTGGAAGACGATGCAGGGGACGATGAGGTCCTAGACCCCACATGGAATGAAGGTCGTGCCACTGACTTTCACAGTTCGGAGGAAGAGGCAGTGGTGAGACCGAGCCAACAGCGTAGCAAAAGAGGGAGCAGTGGGCAAAAGCAGAACACCCGCCGCCAAGAGACTCCGCCTGCTACTGACCGCCGCCATCTGGGACCGAGCACCCCAAAGGCAGCTTCAAGGAGTTCCCTGGCATGGCACTTTTTCAAACAATGTGCTGACGACAAGACCCGAGTGGTTTGCACGCTGTGCCATCAGAGCCTGAAGCGAGGCATTAACGTTCTGAACCTGAGCACAACCTGCATGACCAGGCACCTGCATGCAAAGCATGAACTGCAGTGGAGTAAACACCTTAAAACCAAGGAAGTCACTCAGGCTCCCCCTGCTACCTCTTCTGCTGCTGCCGCCTCGGCCTCTTCCTCCGCCTCTGGAGGAACGTTGGCACCTGCCGCCCAGCAAACAGGGGATGTACCACCAACACCACCACCACCACCTCCGTCACCAAGCGTCTCAACCATGTCACACGCCAGCGTTCAGCTCTCCATCTCACAAACATTTGATAGAAAGCGTAAATTCCCACCTAGCCACCCTCGATCCCTGGCCCTGAATGCCAGCATTTCTAAACTACTGGCCTATGAAATGCTGTCATTTAGGCTGGTGGACACAGACAGCTTCAAACAGCTCATGTCGCTTGCTGTCCCACAGTATGTTGTTCCCAGCCGGCACTACTTCTCCAAGAGAGCCGTGCCTTCCCTGCACAACCAAGTATCCGATAAAATCAAGTGTGCACTGCGCAACGCCATCTGTAGCAAGGTCCACCTAACCACAGATACGTGGACCAGTAAGCACGGCCAGGGACGCTATATCTCCCTAACTGCACACTGGGTAAATGTAGTGGCAGCTGGGCCCCAGGCGGAGAGCTGTTTGGCGCACGTCCTTCCGCCGCCAAGGATCGCAGGGCAACATTCTTTGCCTCCTGTTGCCACCTCCTCCTTCTCGGCTTCCTCCTCCTCTTCTTCCACCTGCTCATCCAGTCAGCCACACACCTTCACCACCAACTTCAGCACAGCCCGGGGTAAACGTCAGCAGGCCATTCTGAAACTCATATGTTTGGGGGACAGGCCCCACACCGCACAGGAGTTGTGGCGGGGTATTGAACAACAGACCAACGAGTGGTTGCTGCCGGTGAGCCTCAAGCCCGGCCTGGTGGTGTGTGATAATGGGCGAAATCTCGTTGCAGCTCTGGGACTAGCCAATTTGACGCACATCCCTTGCTTGGCGCATGTGCTGAATTTGGTGGTGCAGAAGTTCATTCACAACTACCCCGACATGTCAGAGCTGCTGCATAAAGTGCGGGCCGTCTGTTCGCGCTTCCGGCGTTCACATCCTGCCGCTGCTCGCCTGTCTGCGCTACAGCGTAACTTCGGCCTTCCCGCTCACCGCCTCATATGCGACGTGCCCACCAGGTGGAACTCCACCTTGCACATGCTGGACAGACTGTGCGAGCAGCAGCAGGCCATAGTGGAGTTTCAGCTGCAGCACGCACGGGTCAGTCGCACTACAGAACAGCACCACTTCACCACCAATGACTGGGCCTCCATGCGAGACCTGTGTGCCCTGTTGCGCTGTTTCGAGTACTCCACCAACATGGCCAGTGGCGATGACACCGTTATCAGCGTTACAATACCACTTCTATGTCTCCTTGAGAAAACACTTAGGGCGATGATGGAAGAGGAGGTGGCCCAGGAGGAGGAGGAGGAGGAGGAGGAAGAGGGGTCATTTTTAGCACTTTCAGGCCAGTCTCTTCGAAGTGACTCAGAGGGAGGTTTTTGGCAACAGCAGAGGCCAGGTACAAATGTGGCCAGCCAGGGCCCACTACTGGAGGACGAGGAGGACGAGGATGAGGAGGAGGTGGAGGAGGATGAGGATGAAGCATGGTCACAGCGGGGTGGCACCCAACGCAGCTCGGGTCCATCACTGGTGCGTGGCTGGGGGGAAAGGCAGGACGATGACGATACGCCTCCCACAGAGGACAGCTTGTCCTTACCCCTGGGCAGCCTGGCACACATGAGCAACTACATGCTGCAGTGCCTGCGCAACGACAGCAGAGTTGCCCACATTTTAACCTGTGCGGACTACTGGGTTGCCACCCTGCTGGATCCACGCTACAAAGACAATGTGCCCACCTTACTTCCTGCACTGGAGCGTGATAGGAAGATGCGCGAGTACAAGCGCACGTTGGTAGACGCGCTACTGAGAGCATTCCCAAATGTCACAGGGGAACAAGTGGAAGCCCAAGGCCAAGGCAGAGGAGGAGCAAGAGGTCGCCAAGGCAGCTGTGTCACGGCCAGCTCCTCTGAGGGCAGGGTTAGCATGGCAGAGATGTGGAAAACTTTTGTCAACACGCCACAGCTAACTGCACCACCACCTGATACGCAACGTGTTAGCAGGAGGCAACATTTCACTAACATGGTGGAACAGTACGTGTGCACACCCCTCCACGTACTGACTGATGGTTCGGCCCCATTCAACTTCTGGGTCTCTAAATTGTCCACGTGGCCAGAGCTAGCCTTTTATGCCTTGGAGGTGCTGGCCTGCCCGGCAGCCAGCGTTTTGTCTGAACGTGTATTCAGCACGGCAGGGGGCGTCATTACAGACAAACGCAGCCGCCTGTCTACAGCCAATGTGGACAAGCTGACGTTCATAAAAATGAACCAGGCATGGATCCCACAGGACCTGTCCGTCCCTTGTCCAGATTAGACATTAACTACCTCCCCATAACCATATATTATTGGACTCCAGGGCACTTCCTCATTCAATCCTATTTTTATTTTCATTTTACCATTATATTGCAAGGCTACCCAAAGTTGAATGAACCTCTCCTCTGCCTGTGTGCTAGGCCTAAATATATGCCAATAGATTGTTGCAGTGGTGGCTGACGTGAAGCCTCATTCTCTGCTATGACATGCAGACTGATTCTCTGGTGACATGAAGCCAGATTGTCTGTTACGGGACCTCTCTCCTCTGCCTGGGTGCTGGGCCTGAATTTATGACAATGGACTGTTGCAGTGGTGGGTGACGTGAAGCCTGATTCTCTGCTATGACATGCAGACTGATTCTCTGGTGACATGAAGCCAGATCCTCTGTTACGGGACCTCTCTCCTCTGCCTGGGTGCTGGGCCTAAATTTATGAAAATGGACTGTTGCAGTGGTGGGTGACGTGAAGCCTCATTCTCTGCTATGACATGCAGACTGATTCTCTGCTGACATGAAGCCAGATCGTCTGTTACGGGACCTCTCTCCTCTGCCTGGGTGCTGGGCCTAAATTTATGAAAATGGACTCTTACAGTGGTGGGTGACGTGAAGCCTGATTCTCTGCTATGACATGAAGACTGATTCTCTGCTGACATGAAGCCAGATCCTCTGTTACGGGACCTCTCTCCTCTGCCTGGGTGCTGGGCCTAAATTTATGAAAATGGACTGTTGCAGTGGTGGGTGACGTGAAGCCTGATTCTCTGCTATGACATGCAGACTGATTCTCTGGTGACATGAAGCCAGATCCTCTGTTACGGGACCTCTCTCCTCTGCCTGGGTGCTGGGCCTAAATATCTGACAATGGACTGTTGCATTGGTGGCTGACGTGAAGCCTGATTCTCTGCTATGACATGCAGACTAATTCTCTGCTGACATGAAGCCAGATTGTCTGTTACGGGACCTCTCTCCTCTGCCTGGGTGCTGGGCCTAAATTTATGAAAATGGACTGTTGCAGTGGTGGGTGACGTGAAGCCTGATTCTCTGCTATGACATGAAGACTGATTCTCTCCTGACATGAAGCCAGATTGTCTGTTACGGGACCTCTCTCCTCTGCCTGGGTGCTGGGCCTAAATTTATGAAAATGGACTGTTACAGTGGTGGGTGACGTGAAGCCTGATTCTCTGCTATGATATGAAGACTGATTCTCTGCTGACATGAAGCCAGATTGTCTGTTACGGGACCTCTCTCCTCTGCCTGGGTGCTGGGCCTAAACTTATGAAAATGGACTCTTACAGTGGTGGGTGACGTGAAGCCTGATTCTCTGCTATGACATGAAGACTGATTCTCTGCTGACATGAAGCCAGATCCTCTGTTACGGGACCTCTCTCCTCTGCCTGGGTGCTGGGCCTAAATATCTGACAATGGACTGTTGCATTGGTGGCTGACGTGAAGCCTGATTCTCTGCTATGATATGAAGACTGATTCTCTGCTGACATGAAGCCAGATTGTCTGTTACGGGACCTCTCTCCTCTGCCTGGGTGCTGGGCCTAAATTTATGAAAATGGACTCTTACAGTGGTGGGTGACGTGAAGCCTGATTCTCTGCTATGACATGAAGACTGATTCTCTGCTGACATGAAGCCAGATCCTCTGTTACGGGACCTCTCTCCTCTGCCTGGGTGCTGGGCCTAAATATCTGACAATGGACTGTTGCATTGGTGGCTGACGTGAAGCCTGATTCTCTGCTATGATATGAAGACTGATTCTCTGCTGACATGAAGCCAGATTGTCTGTTACGGGACCTCTCTCCTCTGCCTGTGTGCTAGGCCTAAATATATGCCAATGGATTGTTGCAGTGGTGGCTGACGTGAAGCCTGATTCTCTGCTATGACATGCAGACTGATTCTCTGGTGACATGAAGCCAGATCCTCTGTTACGGGACCTCTCTCCTCTGCCTGGGTGCTGGGCCTAAATTTATGAAAATGGACTGTTGCAGTGGTGGGTGACGTGAAGCCTGATTCTCTGCTATGACATGAAGACTGATTCTCTGCTGACATGAAGCCAGATCCTCTGTTACGGGACCTCTCTCCTCTGCCTGGGTGCTGGGCCTAAATATCTGACAATGGACTGTTGCATTGGTGGCTGACGTGAAGCCTGATTCTCTGCTATGATATGAAGACTGATTCTCTGCTGACATGAAGCCAGATTGTCTGTTACGGGACCTCTCTCCTCTGCCTGTGTGCTAGGCCTAAATATATGCCAATGGATTGTTGCAGTGGTGGCTGACGTGAAGCCTGATTCTCTGCTATGACATGCAGACTGATTCTCTGGTGACATGAAGCCAGATCCTCTGTTACGGGACCTCTCTCCTCTGCCTGGGTGCTGGGCCTAAATTTATGAAAATGGACTGTTGCAGTGGTGGGTGACGTGAAGCCTGATTCTCTGCTATGACATGCAGACTGATTCTCTGGTGACATGAAGCCAGATCCTCTGTTACGGGACCTCTCTCCTCTGCCTGGGTGCTGGGCCTAAATTTATGAAAATGGACTGTTGCAGTGGTGGGTGACGTGAAGCCTGATTCTCTGCTATGACATGCAGACTGATTCTCTGGTGACATGAAGCCAGATCCTCTGTTACGGGACCTCTCTCCTCTGCCTGGGTGCTGGGCCTAAATTTATGAAAATGGACTGTTGCAGTGGTGGGTGACGTGAAGCCTCATTCTCTGCTATGACATGCAGACTGATTCTCTGCTGACATGAAGCCAGATCGTCTGTTACGGGACCTCTCTCCTCTGCCTGGGTGCTGGGCCTAAATTTATGAAAATGGACTCTTACAGTGGTGGGTGACGTGAAGCCTGATTCTCTGCTATGACATGAAGACTGATTCTCTGCTGACATGAAGCCAGATCCTCTGTTACGGGACCTCTCTCCTCTGCCTGGGTGCTGGGCCTAAATATCTGACAATGGACTGTTGCATTGGTGGCTGACGTGAAGCCTGATTCTCTGCTATGATATGAAGACTGATTCTCTGCTGACATGAAGCCAGATTGTCTGTTACGGGACCTCTCTCCTCTGCCTGTGTGCTAGGCCTAAATATATGCCAATGGATTGTTGCAGTGGTGGCTGACGTGAAGCCTGATTCTCTGCTATGACATGCAGACTGATTCTCTGGTGACATGAAGCCAGATCCTCTGTTACGGGACCTCTCTCCTCTGCCTGGGTGCTGGGCCTAAATTTATGAAAATGGACTGTTGCAGTGGTGGGTGACGTGAAGCCTGATTCTCTGCTATGACATGCAGACTGATTCTCTGGTGACATGAAGCCAGATCCTCTGTTACGGGACCTCTCTCCTCTGCCTGGGTGCTGGGCCTAAATTTATGAAAATGGACTGTTGCAGTGGTGGGTGACGTGAAGCCTCATTCTCTGCTATGACATGCAGACTGATTCTCTGCTGACATGAAGCCAGATTGTCTGTTACGGGACCTCTCTCCTCTGCCTGGGTGCTGGGCCTGAATTTATGACAATGGACTGTTGCAGTGGTGGCTGACGTGAAGCCTGATTCTCTGCTATGATATGAAGACTGATTCTCTGCTGACATGAAGCCAGATTGTCTGTTACGGGACCTCTCTCCTCTGCCTGGGTGCCGGGGCCTAAATATCTGAGAATGGACTGTTCCAGTGGTGGGTAACGGGAAGCCAGATTCTCTGCTATGATATGAAGACTGATTCTCTGCTGACATGAAGCCAGATTGTCTGTTACGGGACCTCTCTCCTCTGCCTGGGTGCTGGGCCTAAATTTATGAAAATGGACTATTACAGTGGTGGGTGACGTGAAGCCTGATTCTCTGCTATGACATGAAGACTGATTCTCTGCTGACATGAAGCCAGATTGTCTGTTACGGGACCTCTCTCCTCTGCCTGGGTGCCGGGAGGCCTAAATATCTGAGAATGGACTGTTCCAGTGGTGGGTGACGGGAAGCCAGATTCTCTGCTATGGAACCTCTCTCCAATTGATTTTGGTTAATTTTTATTTATTTAATTTTTATTTTAATTAATTTCCCTATCCACATTTGTTTGCAGGGGATTTACCTACATGTTGCTGCCTTTTGCAGCCCTCTAGCCCTTTCCTGGGCTGTTTTACAGCCGTTTTAGTGCCGAAAAGTTCGGGTCCCCATTGACTTCAATGGGGTTCGGGTTCGGGACGAAGTTCGGATCGGGTTCGGATCCCGAACCCGAACATTTCCGGGATGTTCGGCCGAACTTCTCGAACCCGAACATCCAGGTGTTCGCTCAACTCTAGTCCTTAAGCTCCAGCAGAAGATAGCTACATTCAGCTTTTACTTTAGTCCATTATATTCCATATAGGTTCATTAACTAATAATCCATAAATTATTTTTGGCTAATATGTACAATGATAATTACTAACATTACAATAAAAAGTGGACATGCACATGTGCTGTATAGATTGTGGATGAACCGCAGAGTCATTTCCTCAAGTGGACTAATAGTAACAAAGTCCAACATTGGTTATCTGTGATAGCTCTTGTTTATTGCTTCACTGGAAAAGCCTGCTTAAAGAGTTATTTTAATTTCAGATATTTATGGCATATCACTAAGATAGGTGTGGGCCCCACCTCTGGGACCTGCTCCTGTTTCCAGAATGGGGCCCCTGAAATTAAGAAAAGCACACAGCTCATGCCGCGGCATGCTCTCCATTCACTGCTATAGGAGTTCAGAAAATAGCCAAGCCAGCGCACTTGCCTATTTTTGGAAGTCCCATAGCAGTGAATGGAAGGTTGCCACACATGCAAGGTTTCTCTCTCTTAACTTCGGGGACCCTGCAGACAGGAACCAGTCTCAGAGGTGGGACCTATCTGACATTGATGGCATTTCCTAGCAATATGCCATCAATGTCTGAGATGAGAACAACCCTTTAAGTTAACTGGTTCTCTGTGATATTGTGCTTTGAGTAACTGTGTTTGATCTACAATAGATGAAAACAGAATATGTGCCTAGAGTTTGTCTATCCAGCTCATTCATGCTCTATAAATAGAGGTAAATTAATGTGAGTTTATGCCTCAAATTGATGATGCAGTCTTACATATAATGGGCACCAAGCAAGGTCATTATGTGAGACGCACTTTTCTGTTTAGTGTCATAATAGCAAATTCAATTTCATACAGAAAAAAGCGGACATGAAATAAACCAGTGACACGGATGCCAAAAACAATGAAAATATTTTCCCTAATACATATTAGCGAGTGTTTATCAGGAGTGACTTTCTTGTATTCTTGGCAGTTGTGGAGTGATGGCTGCACCACAGTCGAGAAGTGTTACCCTGGAGATGACCTTTATCTAATGATGCTGTGATAATGATCTCTGGCACACCTTATTCATGACAGAAAAGGCTTTTTTGCCACATCTAATGAAGGGAAGGTTTTATGTATCTGTAAAATGCATCATGAAACTTCCGAGTGTTCCAAGCATTGACATAAAACATTGCAGCAGACATAGTTACTGATACCATGGATCCCAGATGGGTGCAATATTAGATTTTCTTGTGCATTTACTTTTTAATGGATATGTTCATGGTTACATCCAATTCTAAAATTAATATTTGTAACTGTGTTTTTTTTATTTTTTATAAATCGCAAAAAGAAAACAATTTAATTTGTTCTTAGCCTACCAAGGATAAAAGCATATAAACTTTCAGATGTGTTTTCTGACAGTTGCTGGAGCTTGTTGTGTGTGAGGAGCAGTCACCAGCATTGAGAAGCTTTCAGTCTGAAATGCATAAAAAGAAACGACAATAATAAAGCAGGTGATTGGCTGATTAATCAGTTTGTTTCCAAAGATTGTGCTGAGACTTCCCGCTGAGAGAGGTGAAGATAGAACAGTTTAATTCACATTATGGATACAGAGCTGTTGCAGAAAACTCACACTATGATATACACTTAAACCTAAATAAATAAAAAACATAAACCTTTTCTGAGACAGATGAAGCCCTTCCCTTTTACTCAACCTCCCTTTAGATGTGTTTGCTGACTTTAGACAAGTGCTGGGGCTTGTGGTGTGTGAGGAGCGCTTTCTGGGGTTTGCTATGTATGAGGAGTAGTAACCAGCGCTGAGAAACTGTCCTTGACCTAAAATGTATAAAATGTAAAGAAGAAATGGAATATGGAGTTTAATGAAGTCTTTGGAAGATTTTACACAGTTGTGTTTCGTTTCTAGCATTGCAATTGCTGTTTTCAAGACAATCAACATTCAGTAAGCATCTGTTAGACCAGTGGGTTGTTAACATCCCATCAAAAACTTCATGGTCGCAACTTATCTACACATTAATTACTAAGGTTTCTTGCTGTTGGCCTGATTCTTAGTGTGGAATTTTTGAACAATGAGAAGACTATAGTGGAATTTTACAATTTTACTATATGTTGGGCACATGACTGGCAGAATGTGGCCGATAATTAGCATCTGTAACCATACAGTAATTGTCCCATGTAAATGAAATGAAATATTATTTCTGACACTAGTTATATGTTTTCTGTGTCTGCCGTAGTGGTGGGGACAATTAGACAATCACCTGTAGGAATTATTCTTCATTTCCATCATAGTACAGTACAGGTGAAACTAGAAAAATTTGAATATTGTGCAAAGTTAATTTAGTTCAGTGATGCAACCTAAAAGGTGAAACTAATATATGAGACAGACTCATTACATACAAAGTGAGATATTTCTAGCTTTTATTTATTATAATTTGGATGATTATGGCTTACAGCTTATGAATAGGGATGAGTGAACCCGAACTGTATAGTTCGGGTTCGTACCGAATTTTGGGGTGTCCGTGACACGGACCCGAACCCGGACATTTTCGTAAAAGTCAGGGTTCGGGTTCGGTGTTCGTCGCTTTTTTGGCGCTTTTGTGTCGCTTTCTTGGCGCTTTTTGAAAGGCTGCAAAGCAGCCAATCAACAAGCGTCATACTACTTGCCCCAAGAGGCCGTCACAGCCATGCCTACTATTGGCATGGCTGTGATTGGCCAGAGCACCATGTGACCCAGCCTCTATTTAAGCTGGAGGCACATAGCGCCGCACGTCACTCTGCTCTGATTAGCGTAGGGAGAGGTTGCGGATGCGACAGTAGGGCGAGATTAGGCAGATTAACTCCTCCAAAAGACTCCATCCAGTGATCGATCTGCAGCTGTGGATCATTGAACTGCTGCTATTGAATTGCTCACTGTTTTTAGGCTGCCCAGAGCGTTTTTCAGTCACTTTTTTCTGGGGTGATCTGCGGCCATTTTGTGTCTTGTGTTGCGCCAGCACAAGCTGCCACCAAGTGCATTTAACTCTCAATGGTGTGGTTGTTTTTTGGCTAAATCCTACATCAGGGTGAAGCTGTCACACCAAGTGCATTTAACCAGCAATAGTCTGTTTATTTTTTGGCCATATACTACATCAGGGACAAGCTGTCACCAAGTGCATTTAACCCTCAATGGTGTGGTTGTTTTTTGGCTAAATCCTACATCAGGGTGAAGCTGTCACACCAAGTGCATTTAACCAGCAATAGTCTGTTTATTTTTTGGCCATATACTACATCAGGGGCAAGCTGCGCCTGTCACCAAGTGCATTTAACCCTCAGTAGTGTGGTTGGTCAAGCTGTCACACCAAGTGCATTTAACCATCAATAGTGTGGTTATTTTTTGGCCATATCCCAGTCTAATTCTGTCAGTAAACGTATACCTGTCACCCAGCGCCTAAATACTAGGCCTCAAGTTTATATCCAGCTAAATCTGTTGTTACTGGTGTGGCTGGTCAAGTTATTTAGTGTCCGTCAAAGCACAGTTTTTGTCCTGGGTTGAAATACAATTCTCAATTTAGCAGTTTCCTAATTTAGTGGTTTCTGCTGTATCAGGCCTACTTTAAATTTATCCCTAAAAGGGTATATCAGATTCAAGGTGCACATAGGGTCATTCTGAATAACTTCACACACACGCTACTGTGCATTTCCAAGTCTAATTCTGTCAGTAAACCTATACCTGTCACCCAGCGCCTAAATACTAGGCCTCAAATTTATTTCCCGCTAAATCTGTCGTTACTGCTGTACTGTTGTGGCTGGTCAAGTTATTTAGTGTCCGTCAAAGCACATTTTTTGTTCTGGGTTGAAATACAATTCCCAATTTAGCAATTTCCTAATTTAGTGGTTTCTGCTGTATCAGAGCTATTTGAAATCTATCCCTAAAAGGGTATATAATATTCAAGGTGCACATAGGGTCATTCTGAATAACTTCACACACACGCTACTGTGCATTTCCAAGTCTAATTCTGTCAGTAAACCTATACCTGTCACCCTGCGCCTAAATACTAGGTCTCAAATTTATATCCAGCTAAATCTGTCGTTACTGCTGTACTGTTGTGGCTGGTCAAGTTATTTAGTGTCCATCAAAGCACATTTTTTGTTCTGGGTTGAAATACAATTCCCAATTTAGCAATTTCCTAATTTAGTGGTTTCTGCTGTATCAGGCCTACTTTAAATACATCCCTAAAAGGGTATATCAGAATCAAGGAGCAATTTCCTAATTTAGTGGTTTCTGCTGTATCAGGCCTACTTTAAATACATCCCTAAAAGGGTATATCAGAATCAAGGAGCTACAAGGTTCACACACACGCTACTGTGCATATCCCAGTCTAATTCTGTCAGTAAAACGTATACCTGTCACCCAGCGCCTAAATACTAGGCCTCAAATTCATAGTCAGCTAAATCTGTGGTTACTGCTGTGCCTGTATTAGTGTAATACGGTACCTAAATAGATAGCCAGATTGTGTTAGGTGTCTGTAAAAAAAGGCCTGAATTTGAATTCAATACATTGGGCCAAATAATATTTCTGTTGTTGTGGTGAACCATAACAATGAGGAAAACATCTAGTAAGGGACGCGAACGTGGACATGGTCGTGGTGGTGTTAGTGGACCCTCTGGTGCTGGGAGAGGACGTGGCTGTTCTGCCACATCCACACGTCCTAGTGTACCAACTACCTCAGGTCCCAGTAGCCGCCAGAATTTACAGCGATATATGGTGGGGCCCAATGCCGTTCTAAGGATGGTAAGGCCTGAGCAGGTACAGGCATTAGTCAATTGGGTGGCCGACAGTGGATCCAGCACGTTCACATTATCTCCCACCCAGTCTTCTGCAGAAAGCGCACAGATGGCGCCTGAAAACCAACCCCATCAGTCTGTCTTGGGATCTAGTGATCACCAGTCAGTGTGGTTTAATATAAGAACTGTGAAAGAGTCCCACCACACAAAAACAAAAGTTTTAGATTTTAGAAAAACAGACTTTTCAAAAATGAAATTAGTCATAAATGAGTCCTTATCAGACTGGAACGGATTACATGGAGTCCAGGAGAAATGGGACTACTTAAAAGGTGCATTATTGAAGGCAACAGAAAATTGCATTAGACTTGTCAGTAAAAGCAAAAAAAGGAAGAGACCACTGTGGTACTCAGCAGAAGTGGCCCAAATCATTAAAAATAAAAAGCTAGCATTTTGTAATTATAAAAAAACCAGAGCAATGAAGATAAGGAAATCTACAAGATTAGGCAGAAAGAGGCCAAGCAAGTTATAAGAACTTCTAAAGCGCAGGCAGAAGAAAAACTAGCTCAGTCTATGAAAAAAGGGGATAAGACATTCTTCAGATATATAAATGAAAAAAGGAAATTAAAACAAGGAATAACTAAATTAAAAACAAAGGACGGGAGGTATGTAGAAGAGAATAAAGGGCTAGCCGACTGCCTAAATGAATACTTCTGTTCAGTTTTTACAAAAGAAAAAGAAGGAGAAGGACCTCCACTAGAAAGGATGACTAATAAATAGTTTGATGCATGTGTCTTTACAGAGGAAGATGTTCTAAGTTTGCTGTCTAAAGTGAAGACAAAAAGGTCACAGGGGCCTGATGAGATACACCCAAAATTATTAAAAGAGCTTAGTGGTGAGCTGGCAAAACCGTTAACAGATTTATTTAACCAATCATTAGTAACAGGAGTCGTCCCGGAAGATTGGAAATTGGCAAATGTCGTGCCCATTCACAAGAAAGGTAGTAAGGAGGAATCGAGCAACTATAGACCAGTGAGTCTGACATCAATAGTAGGCAAATTAATGGAAACCCTATTAAAGGATAGGATTGTGGAACATCTAAAATCCCATGGATTGCAAGATGAAAAACAACATGGGTTTACTTCAGGGAGATCATGTCAAACAAATCTTATAGATTTTTTTGACTGGGTGACTAAAATAATAGACGGTGGAGGTGCAGTAGACATCGCATATCTAGATTTTAGTAAGGCTTTTGACACTGTCCCACACAGAAGACTTATCAATAAACTGCAGTCATTGAGCATGGACTCCCATATTGTTGAGTGGATTAGGCAGTGGCTGAGTGACAGACAACAGAGGGTGGTAGTCAATGGAGAACATTCAAAACAAGGTCATGTTACCAGTGGGGTTCCACAGGGATCTGTACTGGGACCAATTTTGTTTAATATCTTTATAAGTGATATTGCAAAAGGCCTCGATGGTAAGGTTTGTCTTTTTGCTGATGACACAAAGATATGTAACAGGGTTGATGTTCCTGGAGGGAAACGCCAAATGGAAAAGGTTTTAGGAAAACTAGAAGAATAGTCAGAACTCTGGCAACTGAAATTTAAAGTGGATAAGTGCAAGATAATGCACCTGGGGCGTAAAAACCCAAGGGCAGAATATAGAATATTTGACACAGTCCTGACCTCAGTATCTGAGGAAAGGGATTTAGGTGTAATTATTTCAGAAGACTTAAAGGTGGGAAGACAATGTAATAGAGCAGCACGAAATGCCAGCAGAATGCTTGGTGTATAGGGAGAGGTATAAGCAGTAGAAAGAGTGAAGTGCTTATGCCGCTGTACAGATCACTGGTGAGACCTCACTTGGAGTATTGTGCGCAGTACTGGAGGCCATATCTCCAGAAGGATATAGATACTCTAGAGAGAGTTCAGAGAAGAGCTACTAAACTAGTACATGGATTGCAGGATAAAACTTACCAGGAAAGGTTAAAGGACCTTAATATGTATAGCTTGGAAGAAAGAAGAGACAGAGGGGAGATGAGAGAAACTGCTAAATACATAAAGGGAATCAACTCGGTAAAGGAGGAGAGCATATTTAAAAGAAGAAAAACTACCACAAGAGGACACAGTTTTAAATTAGAGGGGCAAAGGTTTAAAAGTAATATAAGGAAGTATTACTTTACTGAGAGAGTAGTGGATGCATGGAATAGCCTTCCTGCAGAAGTGGTAGCTGCAAATACAGTGAAGGAGTTTAAGCATGCATGGGATAGGCATAAGGCTATCCTTCATATAAGATAGGGCCAGGGACTATTCATAGGATTCAGATATATTGGGCAGACTAGATGGGCCAAATGGTTCTTATCTGCCGACACATTCTATGTTTCTATGTCACATCACCCCCATGCATATCAGGGAAACTGTCTGAGCCTCAAGTTATGCAGCAGTCTCTTATGCTGTTTGAAGACTCCGCTGGCAGGGTTTCCCAAGGGCATCCACCTAGCCCTTTCCCAGCGGTGGAAGACATAGAATGCACTGACGCACAACCACTTATGTTTCCTGAGGATGAGGACATGGGAATACCACCTCAGCATGTCTCTGATGATGACGAAACACAGGTGCCAACTGCTGCGTCTTTCTGCAGTGTGCAGACTGAACAGGAGGTCAGGGATCAAGACTGGGTGGAAGACGATGCAATGGACGATGAGGTCGTAGACCCCACATGGAATGAAGGTCGTGCCACTGACTTTCACAGTTCGGAGGAAGAGGCAGTGGTGAGACCGAGCCAACAGCGTAGCAAAAGAGGGAGCAGTGGGCAAAAGCAGAACACCTGCCGCCAAGAGACTCCGCCTGCTACTGACCGCCGCCATCTGGGACCGAGCACCCCAAAGGCAGCTTCAAGGAGTTCCCTGGCATGGCACTTCTTCAAACAATGTGCTGACGACAAGACCCGAGTGGTTTGCACTCTGTGCCATCAGAGCCTGAAGCGAGGCATTAACGTTCTGAACCTGAGCACAACCTGCATGACCAGGCACCTGCATGCAAAGCATGAACTGCAGTGGAGTAAACACCTTAAAAACAAGGAAGTCACTCAGGCTCCCCCTGCTACCTCTTCTGCTGCTGCCGCCTCGGCCTCTTCTGCTGCCGCCTCGGCCTCTTCTGCTGCTGTCGCCTCGGCCTCTTCCTCCGCCTCTGGAGGAACGTTGGCACCTGCCGCCCAGCAAACAGGGGATGTACCACCAACACCACCACCTCCGTCACCAAGCATCTCAACCATGTCACACGGCAGCGTTCAGCTCTCCATCTCACAAACATTTGAGAGAAAGCGTAAATTCCCACCTAGCCACCCTCGATCCCTGGCCCTGAATGCCAGCATTTCTAAACTACTGGCCTATGAAATGCTGTCATTTAGGCTGGTGGACACAGACAGCTTCAAACAGCTCATGTCGCTTGCTGTCCCACAGTATGTTATTCCTAGCCGGCACTTCTTCTCCAAGAGAGCCGTGCCTTCCCTGCACAACCAAGTATCCGATAAAATCAAGTGTGCACTGCGCAACGCCATCTGTGGCAAGGTCCACCTAACCACAGATACGTGGACCAGTAAGCACGGCCAGGGACGCTATATCTCCCTAACTGCACACTGGGTAAATGTAGTGGCAGCTGGGCCCCAGGCGGAGAGCTGTTTGGCGCACGTCCTTCCGCCGCCAAGGATCGCAGGGCAACATTCTTTGCCTCCTGTTGCCACCTCCTCCTTCTCGGCTTCCTCCTCCTCTTCTTCCACCTGCTTATCCAGTCAGCCACACACCTTCACTACCAACTTCAGCACAGCCCGGGGTAAACGTCAGCAGGCCATTCTGAAACTCATATGTTTGGGGGACAGGCCCCACACCGCACAGGAGTTGTGGCGGGGTATAGAACAACAGACCGACGAGTGGTTGCTGCCGGTGAGCCTCAAGCCCGGCCTGGTGGTGTGCGATAATGGGCGAAATCTCGTTGCAGCTCTGGGACTAGCCGGTTTGACGCACATCCCTTGCTTGGCGCATGTGCTGAATTTGGTGGTGCAGACGTCCATTCACAACTACCCCGACATGTCAGAGCTGCTGCATAAAGTGCGGGCCGTCTGTTCGCGCTTCCGGTGTTCACATCCTGCTGCTGCTCGCCTGTCTGCGCTACAGCGTAACTTCGGCCTTCCCGCTCACCGCCTCTTATGCGACGTGCCCACCAGGTGGAACTCCACCTTGCACATGCTGGACAGACTGTGCGAGCAGCAGCAGGCCATAGTGGAGTTTCAGCTGCAGCACGCACGGGTCAGTCGCACTACGGAACAGCACCACTTCACCACCAATGACTGGGCCTCCATGCGAGACCTGTGTGCCCTGTTGTGCTGTTTCGAGTACTCCACCAACATGGCCAGTGGCGATGACGCCTTTATCAGCGTTATAATACCACTTCTATGTCTCCTTGAGAAAACACTTAGGGCGATGATGGAAGAGGAGGTGGCCCAGGAGGAGGAGGAGGAGGAAGAGGGGTCATTTTTAGCACTTTCAGGCCAGTCTCTTCGAAGTGACTCAGAGGGAGGTTTTTTGCAACAGCAGAGGTCAGGTACAAATGTGGCCAGCCAGGGCCCACTACTGGAGGACGAGGAGGACGAGGATGAGGAGGAGGTGGAGGAGGATGAGGATGAAGCATGGTCACAGCGGGGTGGCACCCAACGCAGCTCGGGCCCATCACTGGTGCGTGGCTGGGGGGAAAGGCAGGACGATGACGATACGCCTCCCACAGAGGACAGCTTGTCCTTACCCCTGGGCAGCCTGGCACACATGAGCGACTACATGCTGCAGTGCCTGCACATTTTAACGTGTGCGGACTACTGGGTTGCCACCCTGCTGGATCCACGGTACAAAGACAATGTGCCCACCTTACTTCCTGCACTGGAGCGTGATAGGAAGATGCGCGAGTACAAGCGCACGTTGGTAGACGCGCTACTGAGAGCATTCCCAAATGTCACAGGGGAACAAGTGGAAGCCCAAGGCAGAGGAGGAGCAAGAGGTCGCCAAAGCAGCTGTGTCACGGCCAGCTCCTCTGAGGGCAGGGTTAGCATGGCAGAGATGTGGAAAAGTTTTGTCAACAAGCCACAGCTAACTGGGGCACCACCACCTGATACGCAACGTGTTAGCAGGAGGCAACATTTCACTAACATGGTGGAACAGTACGTGTGCACACCCCTCCACGTACTGACTGATTGTTCGGCCCCATTCAACTTCTGGGTCTCTAAATTGTCCACGTGGCCAGAGCTAGCCTTTTATGCCTTGGAGGTGCTGGCCTGCCCGGCGGCCAGCGTTTTGTCTGAACGTGTATTCAGCACGACAGGGGGCGTCATTACAGACAAACGCAGCCGCCTGTCTACAGCCAATGTGGACAAGCTGACGTTCATAAAAATGAACCAGGCATGGATCCCACAGGACCTGTCCATCCCTTGTGCAGATTAGACATTAACTACCTCCCCTTAACCATATATTATTGTACTCCAGGGCGCTTCCTCATTCAATCCTATTTTTATTTTCATTTTACCATTATATTGCGAGGCTACCCAAAGTTGAATGAACCTCTCCTCTGTCTGGGTGCCGGGGCCTAAATATATGCCAATGTACTGTTCCAATGTTGGGTGACGTGAAGCCTGATTCTCTTCTATGACATGCAGACTAATTCTCTGCTGACATGAAGCCAGATTCTCTGTTACGGGACCTCTCTCCTCTGCCTGGGTGCCGGGGCCTAAATATCTGACAATGGACTGTTACAGTGGTGGCTGACGTGAAGCCTCATTCTCTGCTATGACATGCAGACTGATTCTCTGCTGACATGAAGCCAGATTCTCTGTTACGGGACCTCTCTCCTCTGCCTGGGTGCCTGGGCCTAAATATCTGAGAATGGACTGTTCCAGTGGTGGGTGACGTGAAGCCAGATTCTCTGCTATGGGACCTCTCTCCAATTGATATTGGTTAATTTTTATTTATTTTATTTTTATTTTTATTAATTTCCCTATCCACATTTGTTTGCAGGGGATTTACCTACATGTTGCTGCCTTTTGCAGCCCTCTAGCCCTTTCCTGGGCTGTTTTACAGCCTTTTTAGTGCCGAAAAGTTTGGGTCCCCATTGACTTCAATGGGGTTCGGGACGAAGTTCGGATCGGGTTCGGATCCCGAACCCGAACATTTCCGGGAAGTTCGGCCGAACTTCTTGAACCTGAACATCCAGGTGTCCGCTCAACTCTACTTATGAATAATGTTGGGTGCGAATATTCGAATAGTGAATATTAATTGCGAATATCGGCACTTCAAGAATTTGGGAAAATTAATAAAATATTGATATATATTCGTAATTTGGAATATTTTTTTTTCTTGCTTGTGGGCCAATGAGAAGGCTGCAATGTCTTTGTCTGAGCTTAGCAACATCCCTAGCAACCAATAGGAAAGTTGCCTACCCCTTACTATATAAGAACCTCCCCAGCAGCCCTTGTATGCAGTATTTTGCAGATCTATTATTGCTGTGCTCTGTGCTTTCCTGTGTCATTACATTAGATAGTTAGATAGCTTATATATATAATACAGATAGTTAGTGGGAGATAGTCAGTGTAGGTTATATCCTGATATAGTGGAGCTGATAGGTTCTGCTGTCCATACATACATGCTACAGACATAGTGCTGTGATGTCACAAGTTCACAACAATACTTAGTGCACCAATCACTAATAAGTAGTCAGACCTGTTAAAATGTAAAGTTGCACGTATTGCGCCAAAATATTTGCATCATTAGTGCTGATTTTGCAATCGCGAATATATTGGAGCGCTCTATCTGCATATAAAGCTATTGTAATGTTCTGCCGGGCCAACCCTTTTCTCCAGTCTCAAGAAACTTCTAGTAGCTTGAAAAATGTAGCTAGAGTTTTTCACGATCAAGAAAATAATCTCGAATTCACAAATTTGCGAATATATGACGAATATTCTACCAAATATTCGTGACATATTGCAAATTCGAATATTGCCCCTGCTGCTCATCACTGCTTATGAAAACCCCAAAGTCACAATCTCAGGTCCCCTTTGCTCAGGGGGTATGGGTTAATTAGCTGACTAGAGTGCGACACTTTGAGCCTAGAATATTGAACCTTTTCACAATATTCTAATTTTAAGTTGCATTACTGAAATAAATTAACTTTTTCACAATATTAAATTTTTTCGAGTTTCACCTGTAATATATGAATGCAGAGATACAACCTCTGTCCTGACAGCAAATCATTGGGGCATCAACAACATCTAGGCCCCATGGGGCAAATGATCAGGGAACCTGAACTATCTGTTGCATCCAACGACTTATCTTCTACCCTGTTTCATTTACACTTTATGTGAAGTGTAGGGTACCATGTTGGGAATCAGGTTTGCACATCATTGTTTATTTGAACATGGTAGAGGAATTGAGAAAGCGTCAGCAGAATCAAAATGGCTGTAGGCCCGCTTCCATCTTCCTCATGATTTTCCTGACCCATCGTGCACCTTGCGTATTACAATAAATGGACTGAAAGAAGATTGATGAATGCCGTGGGTTATTCTATTTTTTTTATTTTTTTTTAAATGGTAGATCCCAAATAGCATCCAGTAGGCAGCAGTTGGCTGGTAGCCAACAAGACAATTTGGGCAACGCCAGTACTGACACTAGTTGTCCCACCATAACAGGTATCTGATTGGTAGGGGTCCAACTGCTGGGATCTCAACCAATCTCAAGAATAAGGTGCAGAAGTGAATGGAGTGGTGGTCATGCTTTTGCGCTTCCGCTCCATTTGGCACTGTGGCACTTCCAGGAATAGCCAGCGTTGTACTCACCTTCTATTTAGCATTCCTATAGAGTTAAAGGGGTTGTGCAGGCCATACCTGCCTATCGTCAGGATAGGACATCAATATCTGATCGGTGGATGTCTGATAGGTGGGTGTTTGAAGAGGAGACGGCAGTCTATGTGAATGGAGCGAGTTTTTGTCATTACACTGCACCGCTGAAAATTCCGAGATGGCGGGCAGTGTAATGAATAGAGTCCTGCCCCCTCTTCAAACAGCTGATTGGCGGGGGTGCCAGGTGTCGGAACCCGGCGATCAGATATTGATGACCTATCCTGATGACATGTCATTAATATGTATGGCTTCACAACCCCTTTAAATGGAGTGGAAGTGCTTTCATTCCTTGGACCTCATTCTTGTGATCTTGGGGGGTTGCAACAGTTAGACCCCCATGATCAGATACTGTGATGCTGTGGTTAGGAGATATGATCTTATGCTAGGATAACCCCCTTAGTGACAGTCCTGTCTGCAACAAAGTTATTTTGCAAAATTAAACCTAACAGGCTTATGATCGGTTTTTTATTTATTTTTTTACTTTTTTCTTGCTTCTATATACTCCCAATTGTCTGCAATCATAATAACCAAGAACATGCTGTGTCCTCTCATGGCCAAGAGGACTTCTGTTCCGTATTCATCTGCGTAGTAGTAGAGAAAAACTTCATGATAACCCATTGATCACATAACAAGCTTTAAGAATTAAAAAGAACTTGGATAGATTCAAGTATCATATCAGGTTTTAATAGATATTGTCAGAGCTATGCAACATTTCTTTTTATTATTAATGGCAAATAAAGCCGATGTTCTCTTTTGGTGCCACTTCAGTTATAGTGAGCAGAGAGCACTGACCCATTATAGTTTTTTCATTATCCACTGCTTGATACAAAGGGGTAACTTGAAGTGCATGAGTCCTAATGTGACCTCTTTAATAGGGCCTCCAACTACCATGTATCATTTATAAGATTGGGGTCTTCTTATATGGTGGCAGGGAATTTTAACCTCCCCTGGCAATGGCCCAGGTACAACTGCTAACTGCATCCCTGATGACTGGTAGGTGATACTGTGTATTCTGTCCATTATATGTTTTTGGAGGCCTAGTTTTAGTGAATCGTCCAGTAACACCACATTCATATGGGTGCACTTGATGAAGATTTTCATCTGAGATTCTGCAAACAAACCGCAGTCACATACCATGTTAAAAAAATGAGGGTGCGCTGTGAATTTTTTTAAATATGGGGTATGCCTTCTGTGTCACATATTTCTTCCTTTGCATTGAGTGAAAGCCACATCTTAGAAGATGTCCACAGCATCCAAGGTTTCACCTTGAAATCTACCAAATTAATATGATTCAGAAGACATGTTTGAATCCCAAATGGGACATTTTTTAAACCCAATCACTAATCTACCCAGAAAACCTCCAAAATGAACAATGAGCTCATCTTTTATCGTACATTAGCATAATGTATCACAGATTTTTTCTATTGCATTGAGTGAAAGCCACATCTTATATGATGTCCAGAGTGTCCTAAGTAGAGATCAGTATAGTATAGTAGTGTAGAATAGAGATGGCCTTGTGGTTCGCCCGGCGGTCGCTTTGCGATGAACTATGCGAGTTCGCCAAACATGCGAATATATGGCGATTTTCACCGGCGCCATATTCTTTTGCAATGCACCGAACTTTGACCCATGACACACAAATCAGGTGGGACAGGACAGCCAATTGAGACGTTTCAGCACATGGACACACCCCCCACCCTATAACAGAACCCAATCTGGCAGCCAATTTACATTCTGTGTTTTGCCAGTGTAGGGAGAGGTTGTTTTGTGGAGCAGGGACAGACTGTTAGGGACACCAAACGCTAGCTAATAGGGCCACAAAAGTCCTTTTAAGGACTGGTATAGGTGTGCTATCGATAGGTGTGATATACTGAGGAGTGTGATATACTTGTAATATACTTTCTAACATAGAAAATATATAGTGCATTTGTATTGTGCAGCAGCTGTGTGCAGTTCTGCTGCGATACCGCAGGTATATAGAGGGACAAGCACTATTGGAACAACTATTTGAAATGAGTGTGATATACCTGTTTCTCCCAAAAAAAACTAATTGAGGGGTGCAACATACCTGCTTCCACAAAATACTGATTATGGGGTTTGATATACCTACTTCCACCAAATATTGATTGAGGCCTGTGATATACCTGCTTCCACAAAATACAGATTGAGGGGTGCGATATACCTGCTTCTACCAAATATTGATTAAGGGATTCTATATACCTGCTTCCACAAAATACAGATTGAGGGGTGCGATATACCTGCTTCCATAAAATACTGATTAAGGGGTTTTTATATACCTGCTTCCACAAAATACTGATTGAGGGGTGCGATATAACTGCTTCCACAAAATATTGATTAAGGGGTTCTAAATAACAGTTTCCACAAAATACTGATTGACGGGTGCAATATACCTGCTTCTACAAAATACTGATTAAGGGTTTTGATATGTCTACTTCCACAAAATACAGATTGAGTGGTGTGATATACCTGCTTCCACCAAATATTGATTAAGGGGTTCTATATACCTACTTCCTCAAAATACTGATTGAGGGGTGCGATATACCTGCTTCCACAAAATACTGATTAAGGGGTTTGATATAACTGCTTCCACAAAATACTGATTGAGGGGTGCGATATACCTGCCTCTACAAAATACTGAATAAGGTGTTTGATATACCTGCTTCTACAAAATACAGATTAAAGGTTGAGATATACCTGCTTCCACCAAATATAGATTGAGGCCTGCGATAAGCCTGCTTCCGCAAAATACTGATTAAGGGGATTGATATACCTGCTTCTGCCAAATATTGAATGAGGCCTGCGATATACCTGCTTCCACAAAATACTGATTAAGGGGTTTGATATACCTGCTTCCACCAAATATTGATTGAAGCCTGTGATACACCTGCTTCCACAAAATACTGATTATGGGGTTTCATATACCAGCTTCCACCGAATACTGATTGAGGCCTGCAATACACCTGCTTTCACAAAATACTGATTATGGGGTTTCATATACCAGCTTCCATCAAATATTGATTAAGGTCTGCGATATACCTGCTTTCACAAATACTGCTCTTCTCTAGGGACTTTGGCACAGGGTCATTTTAAAAATGACAGACAGAGGAAGAGGCAAGCCGTTCCGCAGGGGTAGTAGGGGTCGGGCATGTGCATCAGGCCGGAGCCTAAGTGGGAAGTTGGAGAAGGTGCGTGCGATTACTTCAAAGTACACACCAGAGTTGGTTGAATGGCTCACTCAGCCTTCTGCTTCAGCACCCTCCTCTATCTCTGTATCTGCACCCTCCTCACTCTCTGCTGTGTACACCCCCAAAGACACCACCACCACCATAGCCCCTCCACTCGAGTCAGAGGAACTATTTTCCCATCAATTCCCAGACCTTACCGATGCGCAGTAATTCTTGGCATTGGATGAGGAAGAGGAGGTAGCAACGGCCGCCAACCAGCGGTCTGACAACAGTACCCAGATCGGCTCAAGGAGGGTGGTCCCCGCTGTTGCTGCCTACTCCGAGGTCTCTAAAGGCAGTGGTGGTGAAGGTGATGATGATGACGTGTAGATGGACTTCACATGGGTGCCCACAAGAGAGGAAGAGGAGGGGAGTTCAGAGGGAGAGAAGGAGCAGCAGATAGGGAGGAGAAGGAAGAGAAGCAGGCAGAACTCGCAGTGCACAGGAGGCAAAAAGCAGACTGCAAATGTATCTGGAGCGAGCCATCCACCATGCATGGTCACATCTTGCGCTCCCAGGGCCCCGGCTTATGGCTCCACAGTGTGGGCTTTTTTCTAACGTGTCAGCTGCTGACAATAGTGTTGCCATCTGCAGCCTGTGCTATTAACGCCTAAGTCACGGTAAGCCCAACACTCACCTAGGGAAGACCGCCTTAAAAAGGCACCTGGCCTCCCATCACCGAGCCCAGTGGGAGCAACGCTGTCAGAACCCACAAAACCACACTCCCGGCGCTCCATGTCCTGTCTCTTCTTCTCTAATCTCCTCCCATTTGTCTTCCACTCCACCTTCCACCGTGCAGTCATCGCATTCATCTGGCAGAAGGCAAGCTTCCGTGGCCCAAATGTTTGAGCGTATAAAGTTGATGATGCTGGATAACCCTCTTGCCTAACGGCTGATCGCTGGCTTGTCGGAACTGCTAGCCCGCCAACTACTGCCATATAAACTGGTGGACTCGGAGGCCTTTAGAAAATCTGTGGCCATTAGCACAGCGCAAGTCCCCGGAAGTAAATATTTCTCCCAGACGGGCATCCCAGAGCTATATGGCCACATTCAGAGGCAATTGAATTTATTTCTGGAGAATAGTGTCGGTGCCAAGATACATCTGACCACAGACACATGGTCTAGCAAACAAGGGAAGGGAAGATATATAACTTTTACTGCCCACTGGGTGAACCTTCTGACGGCCGTCAAGCATGGAACCCGTGGCACCCGTGTGGATTTGGTGCTGCCACCAGGGATTGCATGCAGGTTTGCCTCTTCTTCCCCTCCTCCTACTCCGTCCTCCTACTCTTCTCCTTGGCTGACTCCTCTTTTTCCACTGCTACCACCTCTTCCGCTACACCCCCCCCCCCAAGCTCCCCAGAACCTATTCGACGTGCCAGGTGAGACGTTGCCATGCTGTGCTGCGGCTATTGTGCCTGGAAGCCAAGAACCACATTGGCTCTGCACTGCTTTCAGCTCTGCGGTCACAGGCCGATCAGTGGCTAACCCTGCTCAATTTGACAGTTGGTAAAGTGGTGTGCAACAACGGTGCCAATCTGCTTAGCGCACTGAAACAGGGCAAATTGACACACTTGCCATGCATGGCACACATCCTGAACTTAGTCGTGCAGCGATTCGCTGCCAAATACCCTGGTCTTAAGTCTTGTGGCAGGCCAGGAAAATCTCTGCCTATTTTAGAAGATCTTACATGGTCATGGCTCGCCTTGCTGACGTTCAGCGGCGACACCACCTGCCCACCAAACGTCTGATTTGTGACAGCCCAATGCGCTTGAACGCCACCTTATATATGCTTGATAGGCTGCTCCAGCAGCACCGTGCCGTTAACAACTACCTGTACGAACTCTGCAGCAAGACAGATTCTAGGGAGCTTGGTTTCTTTTACCGCGCCAGTGGCTGCTCATGCACAACACATGCAGACTTCTGCGGCCATTTGATGAGATCACCAAACTGGTCAGTTGCAGCCAGGGCACCATCAGTGACATTGTATCTTACATCTTCTTTCTGGAGCGTGCATTGCTTCGTGTCATTGATCAAGCCGTCGAAGAGCAGGAGCTGGAAGATGAGGAAGTCGCAATGCTGAATGAATTCCCAGGGGGCCTACTCCATCTGAGACAAGTCAGCAGGAGTCTGAAGATGAGTCAGAGGAGGATGGTGGCTGGGGGGAGGAGGAGGAACAAGAAGAGCAGACTTTGAGGGGGACTTTAAACTTTTTGGGGATCTGTTCTTGTCCGTGGCTGGGGGGAGGAGACCGAGGAGAACATTCTCCTTGGCGATGAGCAGGAGCAAAAATGGGGGCCTTCATGCTACAGTGTTTGAATAGGGACCCCCGTATAAAAAGCATAAAGGGCAAGGACCAGTAGTGGGTGGCACCGTACTTAGAACCCCGGTACAAACACAAAATGGGGGACATGTTACCAGCTTCACAGCTGCGAGAGATGCTGTATTCTGCTGTTGCGGGCGCTGGCAGATGAATTTTCACCCACAGCAAAACAGGTGCGGGTACCAATCCTACCGCGCCTGCAAGAAGAGGGCGGTTTGAAGATGTGTCGGTCACTTCAGATACGAGACCATTCTTGCAGCCAACCTATCGACAGCCACCCTCCGAATCCAGTCTCAGGACATTTGCATAGTAAGTCTCTTGTGGTAGTAAAACAATACTGTGAGTCATCATGACACGCAGATGACAGGCGTCGCTCTTAGAATCACTGTACACTTCACTTCTTTGGGCAGTTACGGGGCCAAAACTGATGAAATAACTCAAGTGTGATCTCAGCCTTACAGGTTGATGTCAGCGTCAGGTATAAAGAACCGTGCAGAGGCCCAAGATCCTACTATAGTGTGGTAAGGTGACATAGTGTGGTGGTGGCAGCAGCATCAGGAGACCACAGAGTGACCCGGTGACAGAGTGGGGAGGTAGGTGGCACTAACAGTACCCGCTGACGATGGTGGGTGTAAGAAGGAGCACTTGATATCAGATGTGTGGCATCAGGCAGGTTGCAGCATCAAAATAGTAGCTCAGGTTGGTAGCCAGCCAGAAGAAGGTTTGGCTGAGGCAGCACGGATAATCTAATCTGATGCATCATGCATTGGTGGGTGAAAATCCTGGCTTATCCACGTCTGATTCATCTTGACAAAGGTTAGTCTCTCCACATTTTGGGTGGACAGGCGAAGTTCCCCTTGGGGTAGCTATGGCCCACTCTGATGCCACACTACTGGGAGCTTTTTCAGGGCAAACTCTGCCATTTGCAGCCACAAATCCAGTTTGGCTGCCCAGTAGTCCAGTGGATCTTCAATGACGGCTGTCAGGCTGCACTCCAAGTATGCCACCAACTGCTGGTTCAGGTTCTGCTCTATGTCTAGCTGCTGGTGAGTAGTTTCTTCACTATGCAGGTGAAGAAAGCTGCTCATCAGCGACTCTAGACTCATGCTGCTGCTGATGGAGCTGGTACTGCTCCTGCCCCCCCCCCCCTACAGCAGCCATGGCAGTTAAACGTGAGCGCAGAGGGTCCCCCCCGGTCAGACCTGCGAGAGGATGGACGATGGCGCAGACACGCAGCGGCCAACTAACTACATAGGATGTAGTCATTTTGCTCTCCCTCTCAGCGGGTGTAAATAAAGGCCCCCATTTTGGAGCAGTAGTGAGGTCTAACATGGTGGAGAGCCAGTAGTCATCCCTCTGCTGAATGGTGACAATTCAGCTGTCACTACGCAAGCAAGTGAGCATGCATCGGGCCATTTGCGCAAATGACTCAGAGGGACTCTCTGCCTCAACTCCAGTGCATACTGCCAAGGTGTGTCTGGGTCATCTGCCTTGTCTTCCTCATCTCTTTCTTGCTCCTCTGGCTGCTCCTGCTCATCCTCTCCTGTCACCTGTGTAGAAAAAAACACCCATTTCGCTACACATTGCTTGTCTTCCAATGTGCTCCTCCTCTAGTTCAGCCCCCACAGGGCTCATGTGACCATGAGATGTAGGCGCCACGTTTCTAGTCCCCTGACAAGCCGTATTTACCAGCATCTTTTCCATGGTCTTTCTCTGTTCGTATAGTCGGTCCAACTTACAGAGGGTGGAATTCTAACGGGTGAAAACATCAGCCTTTGTTGGGGAACGCCATTCTGCCACTGTAGCTTAAACAGTGTAAGGCTGAGGTGCATGCATTTTTGGTAATTTTTAGGATGTCTTGCAGATAGATGGAAGACTTCAGGAAACGCTTGACAACCAGATTAAACACATGCGCCGTGCAGTGCGCATAGCTCAGCCCTCCTTCATGCAGCGCCCACATCATGTTCTTTCCATTGTCGGTCACCATGGTTACAATTTTGAGTTGTTGCTGAGAAAGCCAGGATTCGATTTCTTGATGAAGGACGTGGAGCAGTTCCTCCCCTGTGTGACTCTGTTCGCCCAGGAAAGTGCAGAACAGCGTGACACAGCCGTGCCCTGCACATGTGGTATGCTAGTGAGGCACTGTGAATTCTCCCTTCAGTGGAGGCTGAGGACAAGGTGGAGGATGAGGAGGCAGAGGCGGAAATTGTCGCAGGACCTGAGACGTGGAGATGGAAGCGGTGTCACCTGGCCAAGTTGTTGGTTTGGCTGTGCAGGAACCACATTTACCCAGTGGGCCGTAAATGACATATATTGTCCTTGACCGTAGTTACAGCTCCACACATCAGCGTTGCTTTGCACTTTGGCAGACACCGACAGGCTCAAGGACTAGCCCACCTTCTGTTCTACAAATGTGTAGAGGTGGTTGAGCCTAGACTGCCTGAAATTGGGTGCATGCGTGCCGCGTTATCACCCGACTCCCAATTGCAATCGGCTACACCATCATCGAGTACTGTCTACATGTAACTGATGTCCTCCTCAAAGGTCTCTGAGCCAGGAGCCTGACCGCTCGCAACACCAGCTTCCACGCCACCCTCATCATCACTACTTGCCCACCTACTGGAGGAAGTGGCAGATGTCTCCTCTGGATCTTGGCTGGGCAGTAGCTGCTGACTGTCCTCTAGTAGCTCATCCTCGCTGTATAGTGGAGCTGAGACCACAGCATATGCTCACTGTCTGAGGGAACAGAAAAGGACAGAGGCAGGTTGAGGACAGGTCCTGCTCCCAAATATGCCAACTAAGGGTTGTGTCTCATGAACCCACCAACTCTTGGCTGGGAGTGTCTGATGCCACTCGTGATGAAGTCGAAGATTGAGTCAACTATTCAAGAACCACTAGGTTGCTGGTCAAGATATGACCACTAGCTGACACTGGGAGCTCAGGCCTCTCGAAGGGACCCCTGCTGCCATGCCCCGTTTCTTTGCTGTGACCTGTGCCTGCTCCAGAAACATTTAGGGCTGTGCCCATCCCCCACAGTGGCTAATAAGCCCCTTTTTTCTCCACTAAGATGCCAAAAAGGGCTTACATTTTCTCACTTCACCACACAACAGCTAATAAGACCCTTTTTTTTGCCCACTAATACACGCCAAAAAAGGCTTAAGAACATATATTTGCGGCCGTTAACGTCAAATAAAGTAGTTTTTTGCCACTAATTCACACCAAAAAGGGCTGTAATTTTCTCACTTTACCACACGGCTAATAGGCCCTTTTTCTCCACTAATAAACGACAAAAAAAGGCTTTAGAACATATAACTGTGGCCATGAATGGCAAATAAAGTGTTTGGTTTTTTTTGCCACTAATACACGCCAAAAAGGGCTTTACTTTTATCACTTCAACACACAATGGCTAATAAGCCCCTTTTTTCCCCACTAATACATGACTAAAAAGGTTTTAGAACATAAAAAACTGCACTGCACAAGAGCTAATAATACCCCAATAACGAGAATGGTCTGCTGGAATTACAGAGGTATTGCAAACCTGAAATGAGCAGCAGTAAAATGGCAATTTGGATCCTCAATCAGCCTGTGCTGTCCCTGAAGTCTCCCTATGCTCTCCCTACAGTGTCTGAACACTCTTCCTACCATCTACCTTCACTGTCTCTATCCAATATTCTACAATTTAAGCTTTGTTAAACACTATCCTTAGCACTTGGCACATCTCTCCCTATGCTAAGTTGACTGTAAAATAGCGGAGACCTGGCGGGATTAGGATTTTTATAGGGCTGTGACAAAACAGGGGATGGCTATCTGCTGATTGACTGGCTGCACGGCATTATGCGTCATATCTCCTTCTCTGGCTTCTTACTTTCACTTTGTTACATACACAGCAGCCATTTTAGAAAAATCTGATTTGTTACCACTAAGTGAAATTCGGATACGTGGCAAATTAGATTTTTCCTGAAATTTCGATTAAATTTAATTAGTTTCACTTCAATTCGCTCAACACTAGTTGCAATTTAATGTACCATCTAGGGCTGAAGTCCTGGACTGGGTGAAGGGTCTAATGATCTTGGAGCGGTGGGAAACAGATCTGCACAAAATGAAGCAGACTCCTAGATTCTTTAGTAAATAGCAGAGGTGCTAAAGCCATTCACATTGACAGAGTGGTATTTAACGGAACTATCAAAGGGAACATGGGGCTGGCTCTAGCTCAGATCTACATCTAACGATTCAAAACTTACAGATGGGCTCGTCTTGACGTCCCCCTCGTCTTTGGCATTATGACAAGGATTTTCGACCTGTTGTCTTTTCACCATAAGACATTTTGGGATGTACATCTCTCTGTATGCTTTTCATGATCGTTTTCTTTAGCTATTGCTTGTTTTATTTATTTTTATATGTTTTATATTTTCTTTTATGCTGTATTGTCTTTTTATGGTAAAATGAATAAAGAATTTAAAAAAATAATTAACAATGAGCTCCTCTTTCAATGTACATTAGCATAAATCTCATTTGTCCACTAGTTTATGGAAAAGGCTCTCTAAAATAGTAACCTTTGGTCAGTTTTGGTAGAAGCAGACTCTTTAGCTCCTAATAGGGCTATGGATTGAGAGTTCTTCTCAAAAGACACCAGAACATTGGGTTTAAATAGAAATGATCTCCAGTTTACTGGGAGGCATGGTGTGAATCTAGACAGAGGACCGCCTCTTCTCTATATACACCCCCTTAGTTTTAAACTTTTAGAAGTAGACATCAGTCAATACAATTGTTGACAATGATGGAGATGGCTGATGAACTTAGTGTGTGGACCAGAAGCCAATATTTCGGCCCTATTTCTGAACATCCGCCATCATCTTGTCTTGGATCACTAAGCACACAGCTGCACAATCACAACAAAATACGTGCGAAAAATCATGTTCAAATTATACATTAATTCCTCAGTATTCCATCCAAAGGCAGGAATGAATACATGAATTAGAGGCGTGAGACACCCTCTTTTTAAATAATATTTTTAATTAGTATTACCAATAGACAATCCACTTATTGTGCCGGTGTATTCATCGCTGTTTGCAGCATCGGAACAAGGATGTAATCTTAAATATGCAATTTATCCAACTTTTGCCTACAGTATAATTAAATCCTAATGGAAGAGAGGTGCAATTACCTATAAATACTATGCTAATGTGTATGAAATATGTGCTGCTACTGTATTTTATTTAGTGTTTGCAAGCCCTGGCATTTTGTGCTACGCTTGTAATTTGCTGGAATAGGTCAATGGATTGAACTGCTGTCGTTTTCTGTAATAAGCAAACAGATTTTAGACCGTAAAGAACCAGACATTGTTTGGCTACGTCATTATGGAGAAAGAAAAGGGCATCTGTTCTTTGCCGAGCCTGAAACATGCTACTGATTTAATGATCTAAAGCAAAATACATTATTTCCAAGAGCAGCCTACAGTAATGTAACCTCTGATGTACCTAGATTGGTGCATGCTTATTTACAGCTACTTTATATGAGTATGTAGGGGCTTACCCGTCGGTATGTTAATAGGAGCCTAGTTATTGCGATTCCTCATAAGTGCTAAAATATGATATTTGATACATTGATGTGAATTATAAATGTAAATGTTTCCGATTGCCAGTGCTTATATTCATTCGAAACGTGACCAGTCTACATTTTTTATTGACCCAATATCAAAGCAGGGTTGATAGAAAATGGATAACAAAAAACATTTACTTCTATGGAGCCAGAACTGCGTGAAAAATGCACAATATAGAACATGCAATGCACAATGTACTATAGAACCGCAATTCTTCCACAACGCTAAGATGATCAGTGATAAACCATGCTCGTGTGCACAGGATTCGGTCCGCCTGCTATCCATCTACAACATGCATCATATCTGGACGCAAAACTTGCCTGTGTGATAGAGGCTTTAAATAATAAAAATAAAAAAAACATTATTCACCTGATAAATCTCCTGGGTCATTTATCCATAACAGGTACAGTATGTGCCATGCCCATACTTGCCCAATGGAGCCAATTTCTGGCCACAGTGGTGATCATATCTTGTGTTACCCCTCACCTATCGCTTTGCAGGTTGTGATGCTACATGGACCTTACGACGGTACTGGCGTTGAGTGGGGTATGGCTATCCTCCTGTTAGTGGTGCCTGAGCCATATATCTATCCAATTCTAGAGAAGTGTTTTCCAGCCAGTGTTCACTAGAACTCTGGGTTTCCTGGTAGGTGACTGCAGAAGGCAGCAATAAAGCTTGTCACTTTTACAGTAAGGAATGGAAACTGATTTGAGCCTGTCCAATGCTTTCAATAAAGGTAGGCAAAGCAGGCAAGAAATCCTGGTTAGATTATGAAATCATTAAATGTTTTCCAAGCTCTTAGACCAAGTTTCTATGGGGAAGGAATGTGAGTAGGGATTAATTGACAATGGAAACATTTGCATGGACCCCTCATGGTCATAGGCTTGAGAATTATTACTCTGGAGCCCCAGTAACAAAAATAAATGGTTGTCTCATCACTGACAACCCTTTCAAATAGGAACCATGGCGGTGATCAGCTTTACTCCTGACTAACAGCTAATTGTATTCTTACTCATAGAGGTGGGGCTCCAATTGCGGAATATGACAAGTTTCTTTGGAGCAGGTATGTGAATCATAGGGTGGGGAATTACTACTCTGGAGTCCCTCTGACAGTAATAAAAAGTTGTCTCATAACTGATAGGCCTTCCAAATGGAAGCCATGGAGGTGATCAGCTGATACTGGGGCTCAAAATGGCGAATACAACAAACTTATTCGGGGCAGGAATTTGATCAGAGATTCAATGAGAGCAGAAACATTTTATAGGTCCCCCATGGTCATATTTTTCATGGCTCATAGTGGTAGGAATTACTACTCGGGAGTCTTTCTGACAGTGATAAATTATTGTCTTCAGCTCTTCCAAGTGGGAACCATGGAGGCGATCACCTGATGCCCATGACAAACAGCTGATTCTATTCTGACTCACAGGTGGGGCTCGAAGTTGGGAATAGGGAAAGCTTCCTTGGGGGCAGGTATGTGACTAGGAGTTCTTCGAGAGTGGAAACATTTTGCATGGTTCCCTCATGGTCATGGGGTAGGGAATAGTGTTGATCGCAAATTTTTATCACGAATATCGGCACTTCGAGAATTCACGAAGATGTAGAATATAGTACTATATATTCGTAATCGTGAATATTCTATTTTTTTTTATATGTAACCTCCCTTCTTGCTGGTGGGCCAATGAGAAGGCTGCAATATCTTTTTCAGAGCTTAGCAACATCCCCAGCAACCAATAGGAACGTTGCCTACCCCTTTACTATATAAGAACCTTCCTAGCAGCCATTTTCTGCAGTTTTTTTTTGCAGTTCTGAGAGAGAGAGAGAGAGAAGTGACATTGCTGTGCTCTGTGCTTTCATCTGGATCCTATTCCTTATCCAATTATATTAGATAGTTAGCTCACATATATAATACAGATCGTTAGTGGGAGATAGTCAGTGTAGGTTATATCCTGATATAGTGGAGCTGATAGGTTCCAGTGCAGGGTGTTAGGTAGTGTGATAGGAATTGCTGTTTCTCTGCTGTCCATACATACCTGCTACAGACATAGTGCTGTAATGTCACAACAATACTTAGTGCACCAATTAGTAATATTTACTCAGACTTGATAAAATGCAAAGGTGCATGTATTGCGCAAAAAATATGCGCATCATTAGTGCCGAAAAAAATGACTGGAGATCACAAATTCTAGAATTTGCTAATTTATTGTGAATATTATACGAAAAATTAGCAACATATGGCGAAAAGGAATATTGCCTATGCCGTTCATCACTAGTAGGGAATTACTACTCTGGAGTCCCTTTGACAGTGATAAAGGGGTTATCTCTTGACTGACAACTCTTCCAAATAAGAGCAATGGAGATTATCAGATGTTCTAACTTATAGATGTAGGACTCCAGATGAGTAATATGGCAAGTTTCTTTGGTGCAGGAATAAGAGGTACACTTAGAGTAAAAACATTTTGCATAGGTCCCCCATGGTCATATTTTTCATGGGTCCCCATGGTCATAGTGTTGGGAATTAATATTTTGGAGTCTCTTTGACAGTGATAAATTGTTGTTTTTTCACTGACAACCCGTCTCAATAGGAGCCATCAACTGATACGCCTGACAAACAGCAGATTCTGTTCTGAGCTGTTATTTTCTATCCTACCATTACTGAGCAATTTGGTGGGGCTCCACGTGGGGAATAGGGCAGGCTTTTTAGGGGCAGTAGGGGTTCCTTGACAGTGGCAGCTACTACCCGGAGCCTTTGACTGTGATAAAGGGTTTTCTCATCACTGACAACACTTTCCAAATGGGAGTTAGGAAAGTTACTCATAGAGGTGGGTTTCCAAGTTGGGGATTGGGCATATAGATGCGGGGTTGCCTTCATGAGAACCTCTTTAACCACATCTTTGTATTTAGATATGGTCACAGTTTGCTTTAATGGTCACAGACCTTTGTATAGATGCTATAGACATGCTTGGTCTTTGCATTCAAACAATTAATAGAATTACAGTTCTTAGTTATTCCGATTGAGCCTCTACATATCTTTAAGCTTTGTAAGAAACTACAAAATTAGCAGCAGCGTTTCAATAGCCTATTAGATTCCCCATTAGACTCTGCTGTAGTAATCTTTACAATAAATCAGGGTGAAATATCCATCGGAAAAACAAGTGCACCTAAAGAGGGGAAATCATCATTAATTGTTTCCACCACCAACCACTAACTTTGACCTCTACGACTCGATATTTAATCTGCAAAAAATAAGCCATTGCACTTGTTCATTTCATATATCCCTCGCACGCGCTCGTAAGATATATCAGCAGGCTTTTAATTATCCTGCAAATGATTCTATTAAGCATTCTCCTTGCATATTAAGTGGAGGAGACATTGTTTGCCGTTTCCTTCGCTGCCTGTGAGTGGAATGTGGGCAGACATAGAAAAATCAAATTATTTCCCTAAATGAAAACAACCTGTACAGAGGCAGCCATTTGGAATAATGATAGCCAGGCTGACAGGCTGACCTGTTACCTCATATCCCACCATTACTTAGAAACTTGAAATGTGACAAAAATGTGTCATGTACAAACCAGCCGAGACACTATTAGAGTAAATAGAAGAAATCAGGAGATATTTTTATATGGAACAGAAAGTGCGCTCTTATAATGGTTATCACAGCCGGAGTAATTCTGTTAAAGCTCATACTCTCTCGGAGTAGCAGACATTATAAGGAAGTCTGTCGGAATGGAGTGACTGGCTGTCTAGCCGGGAAAACTGCTTATTAAAACCCTACTCGGCCGGCAGGCCAGTCATAAATTAGAGGGCTTTGTCGCAGGAAATGCTGGTGGTGAGCCAAGCACTGTTCAGATGAAAGAGGCGCAAAATAAAACCGAGTGTGATCCAATTTCTGTTTTAAGTAGCTGCATACTGTTTTCTTATACATAATTGACATAATATATATTTTATTAGTAAGCAGGGGCTGGGCTCCTCAGCAGATTTAGTCCTCATGCACACGACCGTGCCGTTTTTTGTGGTCCGCAAACCGCAGATCCGCAAGAAACAAAAGGCGCCCGTGTTGCCTTCCGCAATATAAATACCTATTCTTGTCTGCAAAGCGCGATTCCTGAGAAGAGCGGTGGCCGTAACCAGGGGAGACGGAAGACAACAGTCAGGTAAGTGTAGGTTTATTTTTTTCTAAGGGATGGAGATTTGTTAATGAAATATATTTAGAAAAATGATCACTGTTAAATCATTAACAGATTTAACAGTGATCATAAAGATGATAATACCCCTTTCCAGAAAGAAAGGGGCTTTCCAGTTTGCAGCATCCTTTAAGGTAATATTTTAGGAAGGTAGCAGTAATTTTGTCATATATTTATTTTACCTATCTTCCATTCCTAGCCGTGGTCACATGACCATGTCCATGCAGCTCTTTCTTATTTCCTGTGATGTCATGGTTATGGGCGGGGCAGTGATAGGGGATTGTCTATGTACCTACCGGGGTGGGAGGGGCTATAAACAAGATGGGAGTTTTTAAAAGCAGTGATAGGGGAGTGTCTATGTAATTAGCTGTGTCTGAAAAGCTATAAACTAGCTGTGTGTGGTTAGGGGCAGTAATAGGGAAGGGTCTATGTCACTAGCTGGGTGGGAGGAGCTATATACTAGATGGACATTGTTAGGGGTGGTGATAAGGGAGTGTCTATGTAACTAGCTGGGTTGGAGGAGCTATAAACTAGCTGGGCGTTGTTAGGGGCGGTGCTGGATCTGTTGCAGAGGAAGTAGAAGTGCATCATTGGTTTGGTTGAATACAACAACAGGAAGTGCTAAATACAGGATGGAAACAAACCAGCTGGATTGGTTTACATGGTGGAAATAGGCCAGGAGAGGCCAAATTGATAAAAATAAAAAAAACATGGGAAAGATGTACGTGAGGTAAGCAACTACATGACCATATCTGGTTAAAACCATAGTTATCCCAGAAAACTCCTTCAAAGAATGGAAGTCAGATTCTGTAATCCCCAACAATCAACCTCACCCATCCTATCCATAGCCAGGTCTTCTCATATTACAAAAAGGCCTCAGAAACCACACCAAGGTGTGTGTGGTTAACACTGGAAAGCAGAAAATCTGATTTCTACTCTCCATCTGCAAGTAACAATCCAAACAGCATAGACCCAACAAATATTTTGCTAAATGCAATTGGATCAACCTTCTGGAACTGTAGATGTCAACTGTACGTAAGGCTGAATGTGCACTGGGTTGGACTGGCCCACAAGAGGTTTCTCCGGTGGTGCAACCATAGACTCTGTTGCATTAAGGTCAAGCAGAAGACAACCCTGTTTGGAGGTGAGTCTGGAGCCATTTACTTAGAACTAGGGCCTAAACATGATAGGTTACATTCACAAATGACCTATTACATGACATATTCCATATACAGTTCCTAGAGGGTTGGTGGGCCAAATGGATTTCAGTCTCATATTTTATATTTTTACATTTATTTGCCACTTCCTGAATAACATCTAGTGGATACATACAGAGATTATTTTGTGTAACTGAACAAAGAAAAGTTCCCATTGAAAAATTAACCCTCTCGTCACTCGCCTTTCCCACATATTTAAATTTGCATTCCTAATGCGTATTCCGACTTTACCATTTGACCTTATTCTGCTGATGGATCATATTCCCATCACTCAGAAATGATTGTTTTGTTGCCATAGACACACAGATTATAAGTATGGGTGCTCGTTATTGTGCCAAGGGTTCAGTGAGATATCTCTGTAGGTCTGCAGTCCTGCAGCTTCAGAGATGTAAATCAGGAACTAGTGACCAGTGTTATTTGGTTAGGCTAGTTAGACACCTACAAATGCCAGGTCTCTGGTTTCATGTAAATTGCAAGCAGCGATTCTTCATTCATGCATGTGGAAATGTACAAAAAATGTATATGGAGGCGCTCAAAGGTTTCTTGTAATCCTGGAGTACATAGAACCTGGCAGAAAACATGCTGTATTCCATCAGACTCCACATGGATGGAGAAGTAGTCCCATTTCAGGAGTCTATGTGTTCTCAATAGGAAGAAGGGAGAAAGCCAGGGTTACTTAAGATGGCATGTTCAAATCCAAGTTGTTCGACTTTCTCCCGACATCTGCCATCAGGGGTGACTTGGAACACCACTATACATACCCATAAGATCTTGGTCTGGTCCTGCTGAAATATGCATGTTCAGCACATTCATGTAATGGGTATAGACCTCTAATATAAGCACAAGCATCTTCAAACCATCACTAATACAAAATGTTGACAATTGTGCAAATATTTAAATAAAAGGACTGGGCACACCTAGGATATGGGATCAGTCACTTTAATTAGTATAATAATGTGTTAATAATATGATATATAATAAAGTAGAGTAACTTTACTCTACTTTATTATATATCATATTATTAACACATTATTATACTAATTAAAGTGACTGATCCTATATCCTAGGTGTGCCCAGTCCTTTTATTTAAATATTTTTTGTCCTACTCAACAGTGGGGTGACACTGTGGGACTGTGAGCACCCTTTTTTGGAGGATCAACACCTCTGTGCATCCTATTCACTACTTGTATCAATTGTGCAAATACTTTGTTGCACGCAATCTAATTTGATCTTGAGTTACAGCCTATTTCATTGCCCAGATCTACGGATGTCTCGCCATTTCTTGAATTTGGTAAAGGACTCCAATTTACCATGAAGAAAATGCTATATATTATTGCAATTTGCATAACAGCCACTGGGTGGCCACACGTAGGCTAATACAGAATAAACATCTCGTGACACAGTACTGCAAAATAATATATTTTAAAAAGCTAGAAAACTCTTGTCAATCATTCACGGATGTATTGAGCAAAGGTAAGGAAGGATACATGGGTACAAACAGATGTTTGCAGGTTGCTTTTGAAACACATTAAGAGCCTATTGACAGACACAACCTCAGCAGTTTAGGTGAGTCCCTATGGTACAATGATCTCTTGGATATTTTTTTCAGCATCAGATTACTGTACAGTGCCTGGCCTTGTCAAACCAGGGTTTCTCAAGTCTTGAAGGCCCTAACTCCATTTACAGTATATTAGACATATAAATGTTCACTTTCAATTAAATTAAAGTGTTTGTTTGAGTTTTTGCTATCATTGTGCATGCAGGATCTAAGAAGTTCCTTGTGGTAAGTGATTGGCTCCAAAGTCACCTTTAGGGTTGTCTTCTGCTAGAACTCTAGGATCCTGTTGTATTAGTGACTATTAACTGTGTCAGAGCCTGAGCCCACTAGGAAGTCCTCCAATACCCTGGTGGACCAGTCAAGGGCCAGCCTTAGGATAGTGTCCAAATAATGCAATCTTTTACTATCCAAATACCCTTGTTGTAGGGTGCTCAAGTATAACCAGAGAGAAGGTCCTGAGGCCATCAGAAGCAGTACACCCCCTAATAGTCACAAGAGATGACTTACATTAGTATGACAGTACTGGTTGCACACACCTATGGCTGACCATGAAGCCTGGAAAAATGCAGATTTAGTTTTAGATTACTTTCACATGACAGCATTTTAATTAGTATTTTTAAGCCACAACCAGTAGTGGGTCCAAAATGGCGAAGATTCACAAATATTTCCATTATACTTTTCTTTCTCTGCCTACAGATGTGCTCATAAGTTTACATACCCTTGCAGAATGTATGATTTCTTAACCATTGTTCAGAGAATATGAATGATAACACAAAAACTTTTCTTTCACTCATGGTTAATGGTTGGCTTAAGCCATTTATTGTCAAACAACTGTGTTTACTCTTTTTAAATCATAATCACAACACAAACTACCCAAATGACCCTGATCAAAAGTTTACATACCACGGTGATTTGGCCTGATAACATGTACCCAATTTGACACAAAAGGCTTACAATGGCAATGGTAACCAATAGAGATGAGTGAATTTTTCAAAAACTGGTTTTGCAGAATTTTTGGGGAAAATATAACCCCGCTCAATTTGACAGTTGGTAAAGTGGTGTGCGACAATGGTGCCAATCTGCTGAGCGCTCTGAAACAGATGACACACGTGCCGTAAATGGCACACGTCCTGAACTTAGTCATGCAGCGATCCTTTGCCAAATACCCCCGGGTCCAGGACGTCTTGCGGCAGGCCAGGAAAATCTCTGGCCATTTTAGAAGATCTTACACGTCCATGGCTCACCTTGCTGACGTTCATCGGCGACACCATCTGCCCGTCAGACGTCTGATTTGTGACAGCCCGACACGCTGGAACTACACCTTGTATATGCTTGATAGGCTTCTCCAGCAGCAACGTGCCATTAACGACTACCTGCATGGACTCTGCAGCAGGACAAGTTCAGGGGAGCTTGGTTTCTTTTCACCGCGCCAGTTGCTGCTCATCCGCGACACATGCAGACTTCTGCGGCCATTTGATGAGATCACCAAACTGGTCAGTCGCATCCAGGGCACCATCAGTGACATTGTACCTTACGCCTTCTTTCTGGAGTGTGCATTGCGTCATGTCATTGATCAAGCCATTGAGGAGCAGGAACTGGAAGATGAGGAAGTCGCAATGCTGAATGAATTCCCAGGGGGGGCTACTCCATCTGAGACAAGTCAGCAGGAGTCTGAAGAGGAGTCAGAGGAGGATGGTGGCTGGGGGGAGAAGGAGGAGGAGGAGCAAAAAGAGCAGGCTTTAAACTTTTCGGGGATCGCTGGTGTTGTCTGTGGCTGGGGGAAGGAGAACGAGGACAACATTATCCTGGGCGATGAGCAGGAGCCAGGGCGCTCCACCGCTTCCAATTTAGTGCAAATAGTCTAATATACCTCCAGCCACATAATCACTTGTTCTTTTTTGTCCGGTGAATGCATAATTTTTGGGGCCTGTACTCCACTGGCCTACAATAAAATTGTTATGCACTGACCGACTAATATACCTCTAGCCACATAATCACTTGTTCTTTTCTGTTAGGTAAATGCATAATTTTTGGGACCTGTACTCCACTGGCCTACAGTAAAATTATTATGCACTGACCGTCTAATATACCTCCAGCCACATAATTACTTGTTCTTTTCTGTCGGGTGAATGCATAATTTTTGAGGCCTGTACTCCACTGGCCTACAGTAAAATTGTTATGCACTGACCATCTGGACAGCCTTTGGCTGTGCGGGCATGCTGGGAGTTTGCAACAGCTGGAGGCACACTGGTTGGGAAACACTGATCTAATATACCTCCAGCCACATAATCACTTGTTCTTTTATGTCAGGTAAATGCCAAATTTTTGGGGCCTGTATTCCCGTGGCTTAAAATAAAAAATTTCTAGGCTCCTCTGAAATAGGCCAATAAACGCTTTCAACACATAACTGCAGAAGTGAACTGACAATATATTTTTCTTTTTGTACTGAAATAGGCCGCTAAACGCTTTTAGCTGAAATAAATGCACCAGTGAAGTGCGTATATTTTTTTCCTTTTTGTACTGAAATAGGACAATGAATACTTTCACCACATATAACTGCAGAAGTGAAATGCGTATATATTTTTCCTTTTTGTACAGAAATAGGCCACTAAAATCTTTTTCCAGAAATAAATGCACCAGTGAAGTGCGTATATATTTTTCTTTCTGTACTGAAATAGGCCACTAAATGCTTTTGCCACAAATAAGTGCACCATTGAATTGCGTATATTTTTTTCTTTCTGCACTGAAATAGGCCACTAAATGCTTTCAAGACATATAACCGCTGCCGACATGAACTGAGAATGTATTTTTCTTTTTGTACTCAAATAGGCCACTAAACGCTTAAGATGCACAATAAGGAGGCACTTAAAGAAAAATGGGCTGCATGGTCAAGTTGCCAGAAAAAAGCCATTACTATGCAAATGCCACAAAGTATTCCTCTTACAATATGCCAAACAGCACAGAGACAAGCCTCAAACCTTCTGGCACAAAGTCATTTGAAGTGATGAGACTAAAATTTTACTGTGTGGACACAACCATAAACGCTACATTTGGAGAGGAGTCAACAAGGCCTATAATGAAAGGTACACCATTCCTACTGTGAAACATGGTGGTGGATCGCTGATGTTTTGGGGATGTGTGAGCTACAATGGCACATGAAATTTGTATCAACAAATACTGGAGGAAAATTTTCACTCATCATCCCGAAAGCTGCGCATGGGACCTACTTGGACATTCCAACATGACAATGATCCAAAACATAAGGCCGAGTCGACCTGTCATTGGCTACAGCAAAATAAAGTGAAGGTTCTGGAGTGGCCATCTCAGTCTCCAGACCTCAATATCATTGAGCCACTCTGGGGAGACCTCAAACGGGCAATTCATGCAAGACAGCCCAAGAATTTACTGGAACTGGAGGCTTTTTGCCAAGAATAATGGGCAGCTTTACCATCTGAGAAGATAAAGAGCCTCATCCACAACTACCACCAAAGACTTCAAGCTGTCATTGATGTTAAAGGGAGCAATACACTGTATTAAGAACTGGGTAATACACTGTATTAAGTAACTTTTGATCAGGGTCATTTGGGTGGTTTGTGTTGTGATTATGATACAAAAAGAGTAAACCCAGTTGACAATAAATGGCTTCAGCCAACCACTAACCATGAGTGAAAGAAAAGATTTTGTGTTTTCATTTATATTCTCTGCACAATGGTTGGCTCTTCCCTTTTCCCTGCTGCTTAGGGTTTGCCGAGGTTTATGCACAAGGGCATGTGCATATCCACCCTAGGGGGATGCACATGGGCACAGCAATTTAGGGAAAGCTTTTAGGGATCGCTAGGAGGTGCGCCTTTTCTCCCTAGCTTTTGGACCTAGTCGTTTGTTCTGTTTGTTTTCCCATGTTCGGTTATTTCCCCGCTTAGGCTACTTTCACACTAGCGTTCGATCGGATCTGTTCTGAACGGATCCGATCATAATAATGCAGACGGAGGCTCCGTTCAGAACGGATCCGTCTGCATTATATTGGCAAAAAAAAGCTAAGTGTGAAATTATCCGCATCCATTCAGACTGCATCAGGGCTGGACGGAAGCGTTCGGGTCCGCTCGTGAGCCCATTCAAACGGAGCTCACGAGCGGACAGCCGAACGCTAGTGTGAAACTATCCTTACCTACCTATCGTGACATTATAACCCGCCTAAAAAACTGTCATATCCCTGCTGTTTGCGAAATGGAGGCTATGGATTCCTTGGTTGATCGCATGCAGGGATTATCGCTGGAGGTTGCTGATCTCTGCAGTTCTGTTGCACGGTGTCAGAATACTCTGGCGTCTGGCGGTGATAGGGTCTCAGGCAGTGGTGATGACTTTATTCGGTTCAGGGAGTCCTGCAGGTTGTAGTTTCGTCTGGTGACGGGAATCAAAGAGTGGGGATCATTATATCTCTGCTCAAAGGGGACTTGCAGTCCTGGGCTTTTTCTCTGCCAACCGGTTCACCATCCCTCCGGTCGGTGGATGAATTTTCTACAGCCTTGGGCTTGATTTATGATGACCCAGACCGTCTCTCTATGGCTGAATCTAAGCTGCGCAGTTTGTTACAGGGAGAACGTACTGCAGAGTCGTATTGTGCAGAATTTAGAAGATGGGCAACTGACCCAGGGTGGAATGACTCCGGAGTCAGTTTTGTCAGGGGCTATCTGAGAGGTTGAAAGATGCCCTTGCTTTTCATGAGTATCCCCATTCATTGGAGACGGCCATGTCTTTGGCAGTGCGGCTTGATAGACGTCTTAGAGAAAGGTATAAGATTCCTCTTGAGCGGGGGATCCCATCTATAAGTGGATCCGTCCCACCTAGTCTTCGGGGTAATATGAGTTTTGAATCTGGGGCAGGAGAGGAGCCTATGCAGTTGGGACAGGTTTCCTTTCGCTCAGGTGATAGGGATTTTAGGAAGCTGAATAAGCTATGTTACTTCTGTGGAAAAAAAGGTAATTTTGTTTGTTCATGTCCTTTTGTTAAACCTCAAAGCGGTAATAAAAAACTATGGAGGTATTCACATAAAGAGAAAAAAAAAGACTTCCCTGACTCTTGGTAGTGTGAATGGGGAGTCTGAGCAAGCAAATATGCATTCTCCCTGCAATACCCGTTTCCTCCTGCCTGCCATGGTGGCGCTAGACTCAGGAAATTTTGATTTTGTGGTATTTGTTGACAGAGGTGCGGGGGTAAACCTTATTGATATTCAGTTCCTCCAAAATCTTGGTTTTAGAACTAGCACTTTAGATAAAGAGATACCAGTGTTTGATATTGATTCCTCCCCTCTCTCACAAAAGAGTCTTAATCATATTGTTCATTACATTCAGTTGTTTTGTTATGAAGGGCTTGCCTGCTCCGATGGTTCTGGGTTTGCCGTGGTTGATAAAGCATAACCCTACTATTGACTGGCAAATAAGACAAATCAGTAGCTGGAGTGAATTTTGTTCGGACAACTGTCTTTGTGCTTCTATCTCAGGGGTGTCAACTACAGTCCTACCTCAGTTTCTCTCTGATTTTGCGGACATATTCTTGGAGGGTGGAGCTCAGGAGCTGCCTCCCCATCGAGAATATGATTGTCCGGTCAATCTCATCCCTGGAGCTAAACTGCCAAAATCTCTACTATACAACCTTTCCCAACCCGAAAGAGAAGCTATGCGTGTTTAGATTTCCGGGAATTAAATCTCATTACTGTCCGTGATCCGTATCCCCTTACTTTGATTTCTGATCTATTTGTTCAAATTGTCGGAGCCAAGGTGTTCTCCAAGTTGGATTTAAGAGGATATTATAATCTGATCAAAATTAAGGAAGGAGATAAGTGGAAAACGGCCTTCAATACACCCGAAGGTCATTTCGAGAATCTTGTCATGCCCTTTGTTTTAACTAATGCACCAGCAGTCTTTCAGTGATTTGTCAATGATATTTTCCATCATTTAGTGGGAAGGTTCATTGTTATTTACCTTGATGATATACTAATTTACTCACCCGATTTGGAGACCCATCAGGATCACGTGAGACAGGTGTTGTCGATTCTTCGGGAGAATAAATTGTATGCTAAATTGAAAAAATGTGTATTTGCTGTCCAGGAGCTACCGTTTTAGGATACCTGATTTCTGACTCTGGTTTTCGTATGGACCCCGAAAAGGTCCTGGCAGTACTGGAATAGGACCAGCCTGAGAATCAGAAAGCTCTGATGCGGTTTTGGAGTTTTACCAATTACTACAGAAAATGAATCTTAAATTATTCCACCATTGTAAAACCTTTGACAGATATGACTAAAAAAGGCGCCGACTTTTCTGTCTGGTCGGATGAGGCATTACAGGCCTTTTCTGCTATTAAGAAATGTTTGCGTCTGCTCCTATTTTGATCCAACCTGAAGTGCCTCAACCGTTCATCGTGGAGGTTGATGCATCAGAAGTAGGGATGAGCGAACTCGAACTGTATAGTTCGGGTTCGTACCGAATTTTGGGGTGTCCGTGACACGGACCCGAACCCGGACATTTTCGTAAAAGTCTGGGTTCGGGTTCGGTGTTCGTCGCTTTCTTCGGCGCTTTTGTGACGCTTTCTTGGCGCTTTTTGAAAGGCTGCAAAGCAGCCAATCAACAAGCGTCATACTACTTGCCCCAAGAGGCCATCACAGCCATGCCTACTATTGGCATGGCTGTGATTGGCCAGAGCACCATGTGACCCAGCCTCTATTTAAGCTGGAGTCACATAGCGCCGCCCGTCACTCTGCTCTGATTAGCGTAGGGAGAGGTTGCGGCTGCGACAGTAGGGCGAGATTAGGCAGATTAACTCCTCCAAAGGACTTGATTAACTGATCGATCTGCAGCTGTGGATCATTGAGCTGCTGATCCTCAATTGCTCACTGTTTTTAGGCTGCACAGACCGTTTGTCAGTCTCATTTTTCTGGGGTGATCGGCGGCCATTTTGTGTCTTGTGGTGCGCCAGCACAAGCTGCGACCAAGTGCATTTAACCCTCAATGGTGTGGTTGTTTTTTGGCTAAAGCCTACATCAGGGTGAAGCTGTCACACCAAGTGCATTTATCCAGCAATAGTCTGTTCATTTTTTGGCCATATACAAAATCAGGGGCAAGCTGCGCCTGTCACCAAGTGCATTTAACCCTCAATGGTGTGGTTGTTTTTTGGCTAAAGCCTACATCAGGGTGAAGCTGTGACACCAAGTGCATTTAACCAGCAATAGTCTGTTCATTTTTTGGCCATATACAAAATCAGGGGCAAGCTGCGCCTGTCACCAAGTGCATTTAACCCTCAATGGTGTGGTTGTTTTTTGGCTAAAGCCTACATCAGGGTGAAGCTGTCACACCAAGTGCATTTAACCAGCAATAGTCTGTTCATTTTTTGGCCATATACAAAATCAGGGGCAAGCTGCGCCTGTCACCAAGTGCATTTAACCCTCAATGGTGTGGTTGTTTTTTGGCTAAAGCCTACATCAGGGTGAAGCTGTCACACCAAGTGCATTTAACCAGCAATAGTCTGTTTATTTTTTGGCCATATCCCAGTCTAATTCTGTCACTAAATCCATACCGGTCACCCAGCGCCTAAATACTAGGCCTCAAATTTATATCCAGCTAAATCTGTCCCTAGTGCTGTAGCTGGGCGAGTTATTTAGTGTCCGTTCAAGCACATTTCTTGTTCTGGGTTGAAATACAATTCCCAATTTAGCAATTTCATAATTTAGTGGTTCCTGCTATATCAGAGCTATTTGAAATCTATCCCAAAAAGGGTATATAATATTGAAGGTGCACATTGGGTCATTCAGAATAACTTCACACACACCCGCTACTGTGTATTTCCAAGTCTAATTCTGTCACTAAACCCATACCTGTCACCCAGCGCCTAAATACTAGGCCTCAAATTTAAATCCCTCTAAATCTCTCGTTACCCACCGCTGTACTGTTGTTGCTGGGCAAGATATTTAGTGTCCGTCAAAGCACATTTTTTGTTCTGGGTTGAAGTACAATTCCCAATTTAGCAATTTCATAATTTAGTGGTTTCTGCTATATCAGAGCTATTTGAAATCTATCCCTAAAAGGGTATATAATATTGAAGGTGCACATAGGGTCATTCAGAATAACTTCACACACACGCTTCTGTGCATTTCCAAGTCTAATTCTGTCACTAAATCCATACCGGTCACCCAGCGCCTAAATACTAGGCCTCAAATTTAAATCCCTCTAAATCTCTCGTTACCCACCGCTGTACTGTTGTTGCTGGGCAAGATATTTAGTGTCCGTCAAAGCACATTTTTTGTTCTGGGTTGAAGTACAATTCCCAATTTAGCAATTTCATAATTTAGTGGTTTCTGCTATATCAGAGCTATTTGAAATCTATCCCTAAAAGGGTATATAATATTGAAGGTGCACATAGGGTCATTCAGAATAACTTCACACACACGCTTCTGTGCATTTCCAAGTCTAATTCTGTCACTAAATCCATACCGGTCACCCAGCGCCTAAATACTAGGCCTCAAATTTATATCCCGCTGAATTTGAATACAATACATTGGGCCAAATAATATATTTGTTGTTGTGGTGAACCATAACAATGAGAAAAACATCTAGTAAGGGACGCGGACGTGGACATGGTCGTGGTGGTGTTAGTGGACCCTCTGGTGCTGGGAGAGGACGTGGCCGTTCTGCCACATCCACACGTCCTAGTGTACCAACTACCTCAGGTCCCAGTAGCCGCCAGAATTTACAGCGATATATGGTGGGGCCCAATGCCGTTCTAAGGATGGTAAGGCCTGAGCAGGTACAGGCATTAGTCAATTGGGTGGCCGACAGTGGATCCAGCACGTTCACATTATCTCCCACCCAGTCTTCTGCAGAAAGCGCACAGATGGCGCCTGAAAACCAACCCCATCAGTCTGTCACATCACCCCCATGCATACCAGGGAAACTGTCTCAGCCTCAAGTTATGCAGCAGTCTCTTATGCTGTTTGAAGACTCCGCTGGCAGGGTTTCCCAAGGGCATCCACCTAGCCCTTCCCCAGCGGTGAAAGACATAGAATGCACTGACGCACAACCACTTATGTTTCCTGATGATGAGGACATGGGAATACCACCTCAGCATGTCTCTGATGATGACGAAACACAGGTGCCAACTGCTGCGTCTTTCTGCAGTGTGCAGACTGAACAGGAGGTCAGGGATCAAGACTGGGTGGAAGACGATGCAGGGGACGATGAGGTCCTAGACCCCACATGGAATGAAGGTCGTGCCACTGACTTTCACAGTTCGGAGGAAGAGGCAGTGGTGAGACCGAGCCAACAGCGTAGCAAAAGAGGGAGCAGTGGGCAAAAGCAGAACACCCGCCGCCAAGAGACTCCGCCTGCTACTGACCGCCGCCATCTGGGACCGAGCACCCCAAAGGCAGCTTCAAGGAGTTCCCTGGCATGGCACTTCTTCAAACAATGTGCTGACGACAAGACCCGAGTGGTTTGCACGCTGTGCCATCAGAGCCTGAAGCGAGGCATTAACGTTCTGAACCTGAGCACAACCTGCATGACCAGGCACCTGCATGCAAAGCATGAACTGCAGTGGAGTAAACACCTTAAAACCAAGGAAGTCACTCAGGCTCCCCCTGCTACCTCTTCTGCTGCTGCCGCCTCGGCCTATTCTGCTGCTGCCGCCTCGGCCTCTTCCTCCGCCTCTGGAGGAACGTTGGCACCTGCCGCCCAGCAAACAGGGGATGTACCACCAACACCACCACCACCACCTCCGTCACCAAGCGTCTCAACCATGTCACACGCCAGCGTTCAGCTCTCCATCTCACAAACATTTGATAGAAAGCGTAAATTCCCACCTAGCCACCCTCGATCCCTGGCCCTGAATGCCAGCATTTCTAAACTACTGGCCTATGAAATGCTGTCATTTAGGCTGGTGGACACAGACAGCTTCAAACAGCTCATGTCGCTTGCTGTCCCACAGTATGTTGTTCCCAGCCGGCACTACTTCTCCAAGAGAGCCGTGCCTTCCCTGCACAACCAAGTATCCGATAAAATCAAGTGTGCACTGCGCAACGCCATCTGTAGCAAGGTCCACCTAACCACAGATACGTGGACCAGTAAGCACGGCCAGGGACGCTATATCTCCCTAACTGCACACTGGGTAAATGTAGTGGCAGCTGGGCCCCAGGCGGAGAGCTGTTTGGCGCACGTCCTTCCGCCGCCAAGGATCGCAGGGCAACATTCTTTGCCTCCTGTTGCCACCTCCTCCTTCTCGGCTTCCTCCTCCTCTTCTTCCACCTGCTCATCCAGTCAGCCACACACCTTCACCACCAACTTCAGCACAGCCCGGGGTAAACGTCAGCAGGCCATTCTGAAACTCATATGTTTGGGGGACAGGCCCCACACCGCACAGGAGTTGTGGCGGGGTATTGAACAACAGACCGACGAGTGGTTGCTGCCGGTGAGCCTCAAGCCCGGCCTGGTGGTGTGTGATAATGGGCGAAATCTCGTTGCAGCTCTGGGACTAGCCAATTTGACGCACATCCCTTGCTTGGCGCATGTGCTGAATTTGGTGGTGCAGAAGTTCATTCACAACTACCCCGACATGTCAGAGCTGCTGCATAAAGTGCGGGCCGTCTGTTCGCGCTTCCGGCGTTCACATCCTGCCGCTGCTCGCCTGTCTGCGCTACAGCGTAACTTCGGCCTTCCCGCTCACCGCCTCATATGCGACGTGCCCACCAGGTGGAACTCCACCTTGCACATGCTGGACAGACTGTGCGAGCAGCAGCAGGCCATAGTGGAGTTTCAGCTGCAGCACGCACGGGTCAGTCGCACTACAGAACAGCACCACTTCACCACCAATGACTGGGCCTCCATGCGAGACCTGTGTGCCCTGTTGCGCTGTTTCGAGTACTCCACCAACATGGCCAGTGGCGATGACACCGTTATCAGCGTTACAATACCACTTCTATGTCTCCTTGAGAAAACACTTAGGGCGATGATGGAAGAGGAGGTGGCCCAGGAGGAGGAGGAGGAGGAGGAGGAAGAGGGGTCATTTTTAGCACTTTCAGGCCAGTCTCTTCGAAGTGACTCAGAGGGAGGTTTTTGGCAACAGCAGAGGCCAGGTACAAATGTGGCCAGCCAGGGCCCACTACTGGAGGACGAGGAGGACGAGGATGAGGAGGAGGTGGAGGAGGATGAGGATGAAGCATGGTCACAGCGGGGTGGCACCCAACGCAGCTCGGGTCCATCACTGGTGCGTGGCTGGGGGGAAAGGCAGGACGATGACGATACGCCTCCCACAGAGGACAGCTTGTCCTTACCCCTGGGCAGCCTGGCACACATGAGCGACTACATGCTGCAGTGCCTGCGCAACGACAGCAGAGTTGCCCACATTTTAACCTGTGCGGACTACTGGGTTGCCACCCTGCTGGATCCACGCTACAAAGACAATGTGCCCACCTTACTTCCTGCACTGGAGCGTGATAGGAAGATGCGCGAGTACAAGCGCACGTTGGTAGACGCGCTACTGAGAGCATTCCCAAATGTCACAGGGGAACAAGTGGAAGCCCAAGGCCAAGGCAGAGGAGGAGCAAGAGGTCGCCAAGGCAGCTGTGTCACGGCCAGCTCCTCTGAGGGCAGGGTTAGCATGGCAGAGATGTGGAAAACTTTTGTCAACACGCCACAGCTAACTGCACCACCACCTGATACGCAACGTGTTAGCAGGAGGCAACATTTCACTAACATGGTGGAACAGTACGTGTGCACACCCCTCCACGTACTGACTGATGGTTCGGCCCCATTCAACTTCTGGGTCTCTAAATTGTCCACGTGGCCAGAGCTAGCCTTTTATGCCTTGGAGGTGCTGGCCTGCCCGGCAGCCAGCGTTTTGTCTGAACGTGTATTCAGCACGGCAGGGGGCGTCATTACAGACAAACGCAGCCGCCTGTCTACAGCCAATGTGGACAAGCTGACGTTCATAAAAATGAACCAGGCATGGATCCCACAGGACCTGTCCGTCCCTTGTCCAGATTAGACATTAACTACCTCCCCATAACCATATATTATTGGACTCCAGGGCACTTCCTCATTCAATCCTATTTTTATTTTCATTTTACCATTATATTGCAAGGCTACCCAAAGTTGAATGAACCTCTCCTCTGCCTGTGTGCTAGGCCTAAATATATGCCAATGGATTGTTGCAGTGGTGGCTGACGTGAAGCCTCATTCTCTGCTATGACATGCAGACTGATTCTCTGGTGACATGAAGCCAGATTGTCTGTTACGGGACCTCTCTCCTCTGCCTGGGTGCTGGGCCTGAATTTATGACAATGGACTGTTGCAGTGGTGGCTGACGTGAAGCCTGATTCTCTGCTATGACATGCAGACTGATTCTCTGCTGACATGAAGCCAGATCCTCTGTTGCGGGACCTCTCTCCTCTGCCTGGGTGCTGGGCCTAAATTTATGAAAATGGACTGTTGCAGTGGTGGGTGACGTGAAGCCTCATTCTCTGCTATGACATGCAGACTGATTCTCTGCTGACATGAAGCCAGATCGTCTGTTACGGGACCTCTCTCCTCTGCCTGGGTGCTGGGCCTAAATTTATGAAAATGGACTCTTACAGTGGTGGGTGACGTGAAGCCTGATTCTCTGCTATGACATGAAGACTGATTCTCTGCTGACATGAAGCCAGATCCTCTGTTACGGGACCTCTCTCCTCTGCCTGGGTGCTGGGCCTAAATATCTGACAATGGACTGTTGCATTGGTGGCTGACGTGAAGCCTGATTCTCTGCTATGATATGAAGACTGATTCTCTGCTGACATGAAGCCAGATTGTCTGTTACGGGACCTCTCTCCTCTGCCTGTGTGCTAGGCCTAAATATATGCCAATGGATTGTTGCAGTGGTGGCTGACGTGAAGCCTGATTCTCTGCTATGACATGCAGACTGATTCTCTGGTGACATGAAGCCAGATCCTCTGTTACGGGACCTCTCTCCTCTGCCTGGGTGCTGGGCCTAAATTTATGAAAATGGACTGTTGCAGTGGTGGGTGACGTGAAGCCTGATTCTCTGCTATGACATGCAGACTGATTCTCTGGTGACATGAAGCCAGATCCTCTGTTACGGGACCTCTCTCCTCTGCCTGGGTGCTGGGCCTAAATTTATGAAAATGGACTGTTGCAGTGGTGGGTGACGTGAAGCCTCATTCTCTGCTATGACATGCAGACTGATTCTCTGCTGACATGAAGCCAGATTGTCTGTTACGGGACCTCTCTCCTCTGCCTGGGTGCTGGGCCTGAATTTATGACAATGGACTGTTGCAGTGGTGGCTGACGTGAAGCCTGATTCTCTGCTATGATATGAAGACTGATTCTCTGCTGACATGAAGCCAGATTGTCTGTTACGGGACCTCTCTCCTCTGCCTGGGTGCCGGGGCCTAAATATCTGAGAATGGACTGTTCCAGTGGTGGGTAACGGGAAGCCAGATTCTCTGCTATGATATGAAGACTGATTCTCTGCTGACATGAAGCCAGATTGTCTGTTACGGGACCTCTCTCCTCTGCCTGGGTGCTGGGCCTAAATTTATGAAAATGGACTCTTACAGTGGTGGGTGACGTGAAGCCTGATTCTCTGCTATGACATGAAGACTGATTCTCTGCTGACATGAAGCCAGATTGTCTGTTACGGGACCTCTCTCCTCTGCCTGGGTGCCGTGGCCTAAATATCTGAGAATGGACTGTTCCAGTGGTGGGTGACGGGAAGCCAGATTCTCTGCTATGGAACCTCTCTCCAATTGATTTTGGTTAATTTTTATTTATTTAATTTTTATTTTAATTAATTTCCCTATCCACATTTGTTTGCAGGGGATTTACCTACATGTTGCTGCCTTTTGCAGCCCTCTAGCCCTTTCCTGGGCTGTTTTACAGCCGTTTTAGTGCCGAAAAGTTCGGGTCCCCATTGACTTCAATGGGGTTCGGGTTCGGGACGAAGTTCGGATCGGGTTCGGATCCCGAACCCGAACATTTCCGGGATGTTCGGCCGAACTTCTCGAACCCGAACATCCAGGTGTTCGCTCAACTCTAATCAGAAGTGGGGGTCGGAGAGGTTATGTCATAGGGTCCATCCCCTAACAGATGGCGTCCGTGTGCTTTTTTCTCCAAGAAACTCTCGGCCGCTGAAAGAAATTATGATGTAGGAGATAGAGAGTTGTGGCCATTAAATTGGCCTTTGAGGAATGACGTCATTGGTTGGAGGGGGCTACTCATCCTATTATGGTATATACTGACCACAAGAATTTGGCTTACTTGCAGTCTGCTAAGTGCCTGAATCCTAGACAGGCTAGATGGTCACAGTTTTTTACTAGGTTCAATTTTGTGGTCACCTTTCGCCCTGGGGTTAAAAACGTCAAAGCAGATGCGTTGTCACATAGTTTTCCTGGGGGCGAGTGATTCGGAGTATCCCGCTCCCATTTTGGCTGATGGGGTGGTGGTTTCCGCTCTGTACCCAGAGTTGGAGATGGAGGTGTTGGGGGCCCAGGAGGAGGCTCCTGATTCTTGTTCTCCAGACAAGTTGTTTGTTCCTGCTGAACTGCCATACAAGGTGTTCAAGGAACATCATGATACGGTCCTTGCGGGACATCCTGGAAGCAAATCCACCATAGATATTATTTCCTGGAGATTCTGGTGGCCAGGGTTGTGCAATGGTGTGGAGGGTTATGTGACAGCTTGTGAGACCTGTGCAAGCGCGAAGGTGGCTCACACTTGGGCTTCAGGATCCCTTCTTCCTTTATCCATCCCATCTCATCCTTGGACGCATTTGTCCATGGACTTTATTCCCGATTTACTGAGTTCCTCTAGGAAAACTGTGATTTTGGTGGTAGTGGACCGCTTCAGTAAGATGGGCCACTTTGTACAGTTGCCTAGCTTGCCCAATGCCAAAACTCTAGCTCAGGTTTTTATCGATAACATTGTGAAACTACATGGCATTCCCTCTGATGTGGTGTCTGATAGGGGGACGCAATTTGTTTCCAGGTTTTGGAAGGCGTTCTGCTCTCGTCTGGGAATTCAACTGTCTTTTTCTTTGGCTTTTCATTCTCAGTCGAATGGTCAGACAGAGCGCACTAACCAAAACCTGGAGACCTATTTCAGGTGTTTTGTTGCCGAGAACCAGGATGACTGGTCCTCGTTCTTGTCTCTAGCCGAATTTGCCTTGAATAACCGTAGACAGGAGTCCACTGATAAGTCAGCATTTTTTGGCGCATATGGTTTTCACCCACAGTTTGGTACTTTTTCTGGGACTGGATCTTCTGGGATGCTAGAAGAGGAGAGATTCTCTTCCGCCTTGTTATCTATCTGGCGGAAGATCCAAGTTAATTTGGAAAAGATGGGTGAAATATATAAACGGATGGCTGACAGGAGACATATGACTGGTCCGGACCTGTGTGTGGGTGATTCGGCGTGGTTGTCCACTAGAAACATTAAGCTGAAAGTACCATCTTGGAAATTGTGTCCAAGATTTATTGGCCCTCTCTGCTATTGTCAACCTGGTGGCGTTTTGTCTGGATCTTCCGCAGACCTGGAAGATCCATAATGTGTTTCACATGGCTTTATTAAAGAAATATGTGGAACCTGTGGAACCATCTCCATTGCCACCTCCCCCTGTCCTGGTGGATGGCAATTTGGAGTTTAAAATCTCTAAGATTCTCAACTCACGTGTTCTTCTTCACGTGTTCTGCTTCCTCCCTGGTCCCATCCAGCCTGACTGCATACAGCACACACTATGACCTGACGCTGTACGCAGTCAGGTCACGTGACTGTGCAGCACAGGCTGTTGGAGATCAGCAGAGCAGGCCCTAACATCAGGACACCCCGGCGGATATGGAGAGCAGCAGAGCAGGAGAGGTAAGTTTTAATTATTTATTTTTAGTCTGATCTGAGGTCTGATGGGGGTCTGTCACATCGATATGGGGGGCCTGAATGAGCATATGGGGGTGCCTGAATAAACAGTTAACAACTGATATTAGGGGGGTCCTCCTGACTCTGGGGGTTCTGAGCAAGTGACAAATGGGGGGAGCCTGAGCAATTGACATATGAGGGGCCTGCCTATTTTATATACTGCCAGACATTGGGGGCACTATGGAGGGGGAGGAGCACTATAGGGGGCCCTATCTTGTATACTGGCACACATGGGGGGCACTATGGAGAGGGAGGAGCACTATGAGGAACCTATCTTATATACTGGCACACATGAGGGGCACTATGGAGAAGGGGGAAAGGAGCACTATGGGGCATCTTCTGGGGCCCTATCTTATATACTAGCAGACATGGGAGGCACTATGGAGGAGAGGAGCACTTTGGGGGCCCTATCTTATATACTAGCACACATGGGGGGCACTATGGAGAAGGGGGAAACACTATGGGGGCATCTACTGGGGACCCTATCTTATATACTGGCACACATATCGGGCACTATGGAGAGGGAGGAGCACTATAAGGAACCTATCTTATATACTGGCACACATGAGGGGCACTATGGAGAAGGGGTTAAGGAGCACTATGGGGCATCTTCTGGGGCCCTATCTTATATACTGGCAGACATGGGGGGCACTATGGAGGGGAGGAGCACTTTGGGGCCCTATCTTATATACTAGCACACATTGGGGGCACTATGGAGAAGGGGGAAACACTTTGGGGGCATCTACTGGGGACCCTATCTTATATACTGGCATACATGGGGGGCACTATGGAGAAGGGGGGGCTCTATTGGAGTCATTATATAGGGTAATTATACTGGCACACATTATGGGTGCATTTTATACTGGCACATTGTCAGGCCCCATGGGGAAAAGGGGAGGCGCACTATTGGGCACGATATAGGAGTATTTTATACTGGCGCAAATTATAGGGCACTATGGGGACCTTGTCTCAACTGGGAGCACTAAGAGGATTTTTTGGACACACGGTGAGGGCATTGGCACACATTATGTTTACACTATTAGTGTCAGGGACACTGCTTCCTGGGCACAGTTATTTTTTAGGACACTGTGTGCCTATAATTATTGTAGGGGAACTATCTGTGTGTAACTTGTATAGGGAGCACAGCTGGCACAGTATTGGGGGTGGCAGGATGGGGTGTTCAGAAGGTGGGAGGATGATGGAAAAGTAGGAAAGTAAGATGTCTGTCAAACTCTGCAGAGAGAAGAGATGGCTGAAAGAAATCATCATGGGGGTCTGGTCTGAAAGAAGAAGATGAGGACAGAACATCTACATCAAAGGAGACGTCACTGGATGGAAGAGGTATGTGGAACTGTATTAGGCTACCTTCACATCTGCGTTAGTGATTCTGGCAGGCTGTTCCAGCAGAGAACAGCCTGCTGGAATTCACTGGATCCAGCACTGCTGGATGCAGACAGAATGCCCGCCGGCCCCATTGACTTGTATTGCTATAAGTAATGTTATGACGGAATAGGTTAGGTTGCGAATTTGGCTTGGGGGGGGGCTGCACATTCTTTGCACAGGGGCCCTCTGCTGTCTGTGTCCGCCCCTGACACCAGCATATAATTCTGAGTCTTTTACATCAAGAAGATGGAGTGATTTCCTCTCTTCATCTTGTGTTTGTTTTCTGTGAATGTTTTCTGTAGCGTCACAGGAGCAGGGCACTTTCGGAAACAATAGAACATCAGGAGATGAAAAACACACCGGGGGCCTTGCTGCAGCAGCCACATTTTCTAAGTATAGATTCTAGCAATTTACTTTCAAACAACTCATTTTCACTATTTGACATGTTCATTAACCCAAGGTAGAAAAATTATTTTGCTGCATGGATTTTTCACCAATCAATATATTAGTCATTCGGGCACGTATCATTAGTGCTGGCCACACAGGTCTATCTCTCTTTGACTGGCTCATATGGTAGAATGTCAAGCATGGCCTGCCAAATTCTCCAGGTCGCCAACCTTTGCAGAATAGTCCCTTATGGTTTTTAATTAGTTTCCTTTTAATGACATGCCTAAATGATTTCTTCTAAGTAGGAGACTGTGTTTTAAAGATGCAGACCAGCAATTTACAAAAATACAGGCATGCCCACATGAGACCAGCCAGAACACATTTATTCTACACTCGTCCACATCACATACATAAAGATTACATTTTTAAAACCCCTTCTAAAAATTCACAGCATGCTCATTATTTTTCTAGAAAAGGTTAGGCATTCACCCATTCAGTGTATAGGGTGAAATCTGTGGTGTGCCACATGCTGGTCTTCCTGCAGAATAGCCATGGGTTCGCCATACATTTGCACCAAGATCTGCACTGCATTGGAGAAATAAGAGTAGGGGGTATCTGCAGGGGGTATCTGTGAATAGTTTGTTATTTAATGTGTTGTATTGATATGTAATGTGTACCCACTAGTGTTGGGCGAGCATGTTCGGCCAAACACTAGTTCAGCTCGAGCATCGCGATGCTCGGCACATCGCGGTGTTCAGCCAAATACCTCGTGTGCTAGAGCGTGATGCTAGAGTCTCCTCCGCAGCCAATAAACGTGTCGGTAAGTACTGCCAGTCACTGTAATGCTGTAGCCACATTGGCTGTGGACTATATAGCACCCGATGACACGTGTTCGGCTTAGTATTAGTCAGGGAGAGCTGGAGAGCAGAAGGGAGAAATAGTGTACAGATTGGAATTGCAATATTTTAGTTTTTATATATATATTGTTGCGTGTGTGGCAACAATATATATTTTTGGTGCAACCTGCACTAAATTGCTAAAACTTGTTAGAGACCCAAAAGTCCTCTTAAGGACTATAGTTGTATCTGGTAGCAATATATATTTTTAGCGCAATCTGCAATTGTTTGGCCGCTGCAAACAGCGACATTATCTGCGCTACATCTCCTGTATAACATGTGCGCAGCCTAAAAATATCTGTGACATCCAGTGTACTTTTTCCGTAGACGATGTCCCCTGCGGACAGTTACATTACCTGCGCTACATCTCCTGAATAACGTTTGCATATCCGAAATATCTGTGATATTCAGTCAAATTTTTTTTGCTGCTGGTGACAGCGACATTACCTGCGCTACATCTCCTGTATAATGTTTGTGCATCCTAAATATCATTGACATTCATTCAGTGTAATTTTTTATTAGCCAGTGGTGACAGCGACATTACTTGCACTATACCTTCTGTATAACGTTTGTGCAACCTAAATATCAGTGACATTAAGGCCTCATGCACACGAACGTGACGTTTTTTTGCGGTCCGAAAACCACGGATCCACAAAAATGGAAGCCACCCGTGTGCGTTCCACAATTTGTGGACCGGAATGGGCGGCCCATTGTAGAAATGCCTATGTAGGAAATGCCTATGTAGGACATGCTATATTTTTTTTGCGGGGCCTCGGGAACAGAGTAACGGATGCGGACAGCACACGGAGTGCTGTCCGCATCTTTTGCGGCCTCATTGAATTGAATGGGTCCGCATCCAAGCCGCAAAAACGGCGGCTCGGATGTGGACCATAACTAACGTCGTGTGCATGAGTCCTTATTCAGTGTAATTTTTTTATTAGGCAGTGGTGACAGCGACATTACTTGCGCTATACTTCCAGTATAACGATTGCGCATCCTAAAATTATCTGTGACATTCAGTGTACTTTTTTCATAGACGATGCGGACAGCGACATTATCTGTGCTACATCTCCTGTTTAACGTGTGCGCATCCTAAAAATATCTGTGACATTCTTTGCACTTTGTGCGTACACTTGCAAAACCTGCACTACTGTAAATGTGACATACTTGCAAGCATACACTACGTGCAGAATTATTAGGCAAATGAGTATTTTGACCACATCATCCTCTTTCTGCATGTTGTCTTACTCCAAGCTGTATAGGCTCGAAAGCCTACTACCAATTAAGCATATTAGGTGATGTGCATCTCTGTAATGAGAAGGGGTGTGGTCTAATGACATCAACACCCTATATCAGGTGTGCATAATTATTAGGCAACTTCCTTTCCTTTGGCAAAATGGGTCAAAAGACGGACTTGACAGGCTCAGAAAAGTCAAAAATAGTGAGATATCTTGCAGAGGGATGCAGCACTCTTAAAATTGCAAAGCTTCTGAAGCGTGATCATCGAACAATCAAGCGTTTCATTCAAAATAGTCAACAGGGTCGCAAGAAGCGTGTGGAAAAACCAAGGCGCAAAATAACTGGCCATGAACTGAGAAAAGTCAAGCGTGCAGCTGCCAAGATGCCACTTGCCACCAGTTTGGCCATATTTCAGAGCTGCAACATCACTGGAGTGCCCAAAAGCACAAGGTGTGCAATACTCAGAGACATGGCCAAGGTAAGAAAGGCTGAAAGACGACCACCACTGAACAAGACACACAAGCTGAAACGTCAAGACTGGGCCAAGAAATATCTCAAGACTGATTTTTCTAAGGTTTTATGGACTGATGAAATGAGAGTGAGTCTTGATGGGCCAGATGGCTGGATTGGTAAAGGGCAGAGAGCTCCAGTCCGACTCAGACGCCAGCAAGGTGGAGGTGGAGTACTGGTTTGGGCTGGTATCATCAAAGATGAGCTTGTGGGGCCTTTTTGGGTTGAGGATGGAGTCAAGCTCAACTCCCAGTCCTACTGCCAGTTTCTGGAAGACACCTTCTTCAAGCAGTGGTACAGGAAGAAGTCTGCAAGGTAAGAAAAACATGATTTTCATGCAGGACAATGCTCCATCACACGCGTCCAAGTACTCCACAACGTGGCTGGCAAGAAAGGGTATAAAAGAAGAAAATCTAATGACATGGCCTCCTTGTTCATCTGATCTGAACCCCATTGAGAACCTGTGGTCCATCATCAAATGTGAGATTTACAAGGAGGGAAAACAGTACACCTCTCTGAACAGTGTCTGGGAGGCTGTGGTTGCTGCTGCACGCAATGTTGATGGTGAACAGATCCAAACACTGACAGAATCCATGGATGGCAGGCTTTTGAGTGTCCTTGCAAAGAAAGGTGGCTATATTGGTCACTGATTTGTTTTTGTTTTGTTTTTGAATGTCAGAAATGTATATTTGTGAATGTTGAGATGTTATATTGGTTTCACTGGTAAAAATAAAAAATTGAAATGGGTAAATATTTGTTTTTTGTTAAGTTGCCTAATAATTATGTACAGTAATAGTCACCTGCACACACAGATATCCCCCTAAAATAGCTAAAACTAAAAACAAACTAAAAACTCCTTCCAAAAATATTCAGCTTTGATATTAATGAGTTTTTTGGGTTCATTGAGAACATGGTTATTGTTCAATAATAAAATTAATCCTCAAAAATACAATTTGCCTAATAATTCTGCACTCCCTGTATATACCATTTAATATGCGCAAGGCGAGCAGTAAGGGATGGGGAAGTGGCTGTGCTACCTGATGGTGCATGCAGAGACCATGGCCCTGGGCGCGGTGAAACTGTGCCTACTGCCAGAGCACAAGAAACACACTGATCCACGATACCTAGCTTCATGTCCCAGTTTGCAGGGCGGCGCAGGATAGTACTTTCGAAGTGAGAAAAGTGCGACCAGGTGGTTGGTTGGATTGCAGCAGATAATGCACCACCCTGTATTCCACAAAGTCCAGTCTTAGTAGCCAAGAGTCTGGTCAACAGAATCATCACCCTGATACTCCTTCCACCCACCACAGAGAGTCTTGGCAAACAAGTGATCCCACACAAGGATATTCTGAGGAGCTGTTTTCATCGCCATTCCTTAATTTGGTCCTCTCGCCAAGCCTGCTTGAAGAGGGACATGAGGAGATCTTGTGCCCGGATTCCCAAACTCTGGAGCATCCACAATCAGAAGAAGATGACGGTGGGGAATGGCAATTAGTGTCTCAAGAGGTTCATGATGAGGATGAGACACAGTTGTCCATAACTGAGGTTGCTGTTAGGTCAACAAGTCAAGAGGATGACCAGAGTGAGAAAGTGGAAGAGGAGAGGCTGGACGATGAAGTCACTGTCTGACCAAACCTGGGAAGGTGGCAAGCTGAGCGAGGACAGCAGTACAGAGGGGGAGGGATCCGCAGCACCGCAACAGGCTGAAAGAGGCAGTGGTTACCCCGAGCACCCCCTTGCGGCAATCTCTCTTGCCTAGGGGTAGGTGTTCCGCAGTCTGGCGCTTTTTTGAGGAAAGTGCGGACTATAAAAGAATTGTTATTTGCAACCTGTGCCGCACCAAAATGAGCTGGGGCATGAACACTAGCAACCTCACCACCACCAGCATGATCCGCCACATGGCATCAAAGCACCCTAATAGGTGGGCCGAACGCCTGGGTCCACAACCAGTGTCTGCAAGTCACACCACTGCCTCCTTTTCCCCTGTGTTACGTGCTGGCCATTTCACTGTCCAAGACGCAGGCCCCGATGCCTCCCGCCATGCACCTGGACCTTCGCAAGCACCATCAGCTAGTACATCCACTTCTGTGTCCCAGCGCAGCGTACAGATGTCTGTACCCCAGGCCTTTGAACTAAAGTGCAAATACCCAGCCACCCACCCACAGACCATAACACTAAATTTGCACCTTTCCAAATTGCTGGCCCTGAAAATGTTGCCATTTAGGCTTGTGGACACTGAGGCTTTCCGCAGCCTGATGGCGGTGGCTGAGGTGCGGTACTCTGTCCCCAGCCGCCAATTTTTTTCATGGTGTGCAGTCCCAGCCTTAAACCAGCATGTGTCCCGTAACATCACCCGTGCCCTGACCAACACAGTTATTGGGAAGGTCCACTTAAAGACTGACACATGGACAAGTGCTTTTGGTCAGAGATGCTACATTTTCCTGCCGGGAGCGAGTCGTACCCTGGGATGGCACAGGTGCTACCTACACAAAGGATTGCGGGCCCTACTTCCATCAGGGTTTCGGCCGCCACCTACGTTAGTGGTTGCAACCCCACTTCTCCTCCTCCGCCTCCTCCTCTACTTTCACCTCTGAATTATCATCTTGCAGCACCAGTCAGCCATCAGTCGGTACCTGGAAGCAATGTAGCACTGCAGTGGGGAAGCAACAACAGGCCGTGCTGAAACTGATCTGCTTAGGTGACAAACAGCACACCGCTGCAGAGCTGTGGCAGGGGATAAGAGACCAGACTGAGCTGTGGCTCTCGCCACTCAACCTACAACCAGGCATGGTTGTGTCTGATAATGCCCGTAACTTGGTGGCGGCTTTGGAGCTCGGTAAGCTCACACACATACCATGCATAGCCCATGTGCTCAAACTACCGGTTCAGTGGTTTCTCAAAGCCTACCCCAATTTGCATGAGCTACTGGTGAAGGTGTGCCACGTATGTGCCCATTTCTGCAAGTCATTGACAGCTTCCACTGGTCTGGCAACACTCCAGTAGCCAGACCAGTGGCTCATTGACTGTTGTGCGACGTGAGCGCGCGCTCCACGTTCCACATGTTGGTCAGGCTTTGTGAGCAGCAGAGGGCAGTAGTGGAATACCAGCTGCAACATGGTCATCGCCTTTCCAGTCAGCTTTCACTCTTCACAAGCGACGAATGGGCATTGATGTATGACCTCTGTGAGGTTTTACGCAACTTTGAGGAATCAACACAGATTGTATGCGGCGATGCTGCTATTATCAGCTTAACCATTCCACTTCTGTGTCTACGCAAACGCTCGCTGCTCACAATTAAGGCAGATGCTTTGCATGTGGAAGAGGTAGAAATGGGGAAGACACAGGGTGATAGCCAGACCACCCTAAGTTCGTCTTCTCAGCTCGAATTGGATTATGAGGAGGAGGAGCAGAAGACAGTTGCCTCCGCTACAGAGGGTAGTACCCATGGAAGTTTTATTCCATCTGTTCAGCGTGAATGGGAAGAAGAGGAGGAAGAGGTTGAGGAGATTGCTGTACTCATCAGGAGGATGACTCTCAAAGTCTTGTCTGTTGGGACTCTGGCACACATGGCTGACTTTATGTTAGGCTGCCTTTCCGTGACCCTCGCGGTGTACGCATTTTGACCAACACTGATTACTGGTTGTTCACCCATCTCGACTCCCGCTATAAAGAGAACTTCTCATCTCTCATTCCTGTGGTGGAGAGGACGAGCAACATGTTGCAATACCAGATGGTCCTTGTGAAAAAATTACTCCAAAAAAAACTGCAGAGTACATAGTTCCTTGGCCAATCGAGGATTGGAGACAAGGGGAACACACAGCAGATCCAACATAGGCAGGGCAATACTCTCCAAGGTCTGGGACAGTTTTATGACACCCTGCCAGCACCCTCAAGCTGATGCGTGGCCTTGTGTCACAAAGAGGGAAAAAATTTGGAAGATGGTGAAGGAGTAAGTAAAAGACTGTGTCAGCGTCCTCGGTAATCCCTGTGTGCCTTACAACTATTGGGTGTCCAAGCTGGACACGTGGCACGAACTGGCGCTCTAAGCCTTGGAGCTGCTGGTCTGCCCCGCTGCCAGCATTTTGTCAGAGCGTGTATTTAGTGCTGCTGGAGGCATAATAACTGATAAGTGCATCTAGTCAACTGAAAATGCTGACCGGTTGACTCTTATAAAAATAAACAAGGCCTGGAATGCCCCAGACTTCTCTACTCCACCAGAGGAAAGCGGCTGAGCATAAAGGCTCTCTAAATGTGGCTTTTATGGTGTATTAAATACATTGTATTCCCATGTACCCCTTCCACCACTGAAAAGGGTATATGGTTCAATCTCCCTTTTCTTGTCCTCCTCTTCCATCATATCAACATGCTTATTAGGCTGACGTCGCTCCTAATGTTTTAGAGGGTCAGCTCAGCATTGGGCCCTCACTCATAATGTTTTTGAGGGTCACCAGCAGGCCATCAACCATAATGTTTTAGAGGGTCAGCTCAGCAGCAGACCCTCACCCCTACATTTTTAGATGGTCAGCTCGGCAGCAGGCCCTTGCCCACAACATTTTTTAGATGTTCAGCTCGGCAGCAGGCCCTTGCCCACAATTTTTTTTTAGATGGTCAGCTCGACAGCAGGCTCTCGCACATAATGTTTTAGATGGTCAGCTCGGCAGCAGGCCCTCGCCCACAAAATTTTTTAGATGGTCAGCTCGGCAGCAGGCCCCCGCCCACAATTTTAGATGGTCAGCTCGGCAGCAGGCCCTCACCCCTAATGAGTGTAGGAGTCCTACTACTTGAACAATTGTACCACAATGTGAATGAGGCCCTTCCTTGTAATTTTTGGCAGCACTTGCACTTTATATATAAGTAAATATACAGGAAAGAATATTTCCTAACAATTTTTCCTCTAAAATTGATTTTTTTTTCTTTGGTTTGGTGCGTATTATTGTCAGTCTTTAAAAGTGGTGTACTACTCGGACAACATCGTTCCCAGCAGCGACCTGGGAGTCCAAGATGCATCCTGACATCCTACCCATTTCAGTCGTGTTTCCATCAATTTCTGACCTTTTACTATGAACCAGACACCCTCCCCTCTTCAGAACAGGGGGTGCCTGGTTTAATGCTCGTTTTCTCTCATTGACTTCCATTTTGCTCGGGTGCTAAGCCCGTTCAGGTTGCTAGCTGGTGAGTGGCTCTACCCCTAGCTGCCAGGGCTCAGTAGAAACATGGTAAAATCCTCAAAGACTCTAATGCTTATGCATTGGAGTCTATGACAATAGCAATCTGATGATTGCCTGTTATAGTTCCTATAGGAAACTATAAAAAAAAGTGTAAAAAAATGTTTTTTTTTTAAAAAAATTACAATTTCAAATCACCCCCCTTTCTCCAAAATGAAAAGTACATAAACAATAAAAAAAAAACACATCAGGACAATTATCGCATGTGAAAACACCCGTACTATTAAAATATAAAAATATTTTTCCCATTGGGCAAACTGCGAAAATATGCAAAATGGCACATTCACTGTTTTTGGGTTACCACCTCTCACAAAAAATAAAAAGTACTCATGCACACACCAAAATGGTATCAATGGAAAGTAAATACTACCCCTCACACAGGTCCATATACATAACTACAAAAAAGTTATAGGGGTCAGAATATGGCGATGAAAAGAAATTGTCAAGGTTTTTATTTTATTTTTTTTCAGTATAAAAACACAAGAATTACTATGTACAGTGCTGCCCATAATTATTCATACCCCTGGCAAATTTTGACTTAAAGTTACTTTTATTCAACCAGCAAGTAATTTTTTGATGGGAAATGACATCGGTGTCTCCCAAAAGAAAATAAGATGATGTACAAGAGGCCTTATTGTGAAAAAAAACATTTCTCAGCTTTTATTTACATTTGAGCAAAAAGTGTCCAGTCCAAAATTATTCATACCCTTCTCAATAATCAATAGAAAAGCCTTTATTGGCTATTACAGCAATCAAACGCTTCCTATAATTGCAGACCGGCTTTTTGCTTGTCTCCACAGGTATTTTTGCCCATTCATCTTTAGCAATGAGCTCCAAATCTTTCACGTTGGAGGGTCTTCTTGCCATCACCCTGATCTTTAGCTCCCTCCACAGATTCTCAATTGGATTCCAGTCTGGACTCTGGCTGGGCCGCTCCAAAATGTTAATGTTGTTGTTTGCTAACCATTTCCTCCCCAATTTTGCTGTGTGTTTTGGGTCATTGTCCTGCTGAAATGTCCACTGGTGCCCAAGGCCACGTTTCTCTGCAGACTGCCTGATGTTGTCGCTGAGAATCCTCATGTATTGCTTTTTTTTCATGGTGCCGTTTACTGTGATTAGGTTCCCTGGTCCATTGACTGAAAAACACCCCCAAACCATTAGGTTCCCACCACCATGTTTGACAGTGGGGATGGTGTCCTTTGGGTTGAAGGCTTCTCCTTTTTTACGCCAAATGAAGGAAACATCATTGTGACCAAACAATTCAATTTTTGTTTTATCTGACCATAACACAGAAGACCAGAAGTCTTCTTCTTTGTCCAGATGAGCTTTTGTAAAGTCCAAGCGAGCTTTTGTGTGCCTGGTCTGCATCCGTGGAACCCAGCAGTGTGCCGTGTCCGTTGGATTGTCTGCCTTGAGACATTGCCACCAGCAGAGCCCAGATTCACCAGGATGGCCTTGGTGGTGATCCTTGGATTCTTTTTCACCTTTCTAACTATCCTCCTGGCCAGCACAGGTGTGACTTTTGGCTTCCGACCACGTCCTCTGAGATTTTCCACAGTGCGGAACAGCTTGTATTTTTTGCTCAATTGTAAATAAAAGCTGAGAATTTTTTTTCCCCTCACAATAATGCCTCTTGTACATTGTCTTATTATCTTTTGGGAGACACCTATGTCTTTTCCCGTCAAAAAATTACTTGCTGGTTGAATAAAAGTAACTTTAAGTCAAACTTTGCCAGGGGTATGAATAATTATGGGCAGCACTGTATATGTGGTAGTTCTGTAAACGTACTGACCCGGGGGAATGAAACAAAAAGGTCAGTTTTACCGCATAGGGAACAACATAAAAACAAAACCCATATAACTTTTACTGAATTGCTTCCCCCCCCCCCCAATTTCACCCCATTTTGAATTTCTAGCTCCCTACCACATTGTATGAAATATTAAATGGTGAAATTAGAAAGTAAAACTTGTACCACAAAAAACAAGCTCTCATACAGCTATATAAATGGAACAATAAAAAAATGGCCCCAGAAAGGCAGTGATTGAAAGAGTTAATGAAACCATATTTGGGGGAGGAAGGACTCAAGATGGCAGACAACCAATAACAGGCACATGAAATAAAATAGGTGTACTAAAGGCATACACAAGACCTTCTATGTTATTGTTTAATAATAGCCTATGCTGCATTATATAACCAAAAATAATTGGAGTGCGTCTTTAAACATGTTCCTATATGCCCCATTTCATAGAGAAGTGGGCCCCGATTGGGAGCTTACTCTATGAGCCAGAATGGAGAGCTACTATAAAGAATGGCTGCCCTTCCGATGGATATGACCATGTACTACATATACTATATTAATTTGAATGAAATAAGGAGCCGCCTGCTGCTTTCCCTAGCATCATGAGCTGATCACAGAGGTTAGAGGAGCGTAACCCATGGTAATGGCTGATTGTTGTGACATAGTGATTGTGGGGAACAGTTGTCCAGTTGTTTTAATTTCTTCTTTCCCAAAACTCTGGCTGTTTTTGGAACTGCAATACTAAACAAAGCCCATAAACAGATTCAAGTCATATACAGTTTAAATTGTATTTTTGCCTGTCCTCCTCCTATGCTACCTAACTTAAAACCTCACCTATCTGAATACTACTGTGACCTGGCACAACTAGAACAGTAGGAGAGAAAGAATCAAAGGAGAGGTAACAAGGTATATCAATATCAGCATACAGAATTGTCCCTCCTTACTTTTTATTTTGTCTCAACGTATCTGAGTTGAGTGGCATGCAGTCAAGATTTGGAAAAAAAAAACATGGTTTCAAGATACTCTGTTGTGAGATGTTTTTGCTATATTTGTTTATGTGTGGCCACCAAGTGGTTGTGATTGGAATTGCAGCCTGTCCAGGGTTTTGCTTTTATGTGAACCATATTATATAGATTTTTTATTGTGAAAATCTGAGATTTTCAGAAAAGTAAGGGTCGACACGTCTGTATAGGCCATTCAGAATCCATGGACAATTGGGCGACAACTCCTAATTGTAGAGGATGATCTACTATCCATATAGGATGCTACAATAACTAAGAAATGGCTGCCTAGAATATTAAAGGATTTTAACTATCTCAGGGACTTTGGGATTATTTTTTTTTAAGAATAAGACAGGAAAATGTTACTGGTCCCTAAGGTTGTTGTCACATCCTAATGGAAATTCTAGAATGTTTTGTCTATGAGAGCCACAAGACATATGGTAGATACTTCCTCACCTCTAGAACACATATATCCTAGTGATAATGAATCCTGACCTAACCTGCAGGCATTGGTCACCCATGTGTAAAATGTCATATCATGAAAGACATCTCAAGCTTCTCTCATGGCTATAAAGCAGCAGAGGAGCAGTTAATCCCATAAAGACTGTGCAGCAAATTCCACCCCTCCTCCGTCCACTTCCGATATGCTATCAGAGCAAGTGATAACTCACCTGCTTCCGTCTACTTTTTTAGCACTTTTCTTCTTGATGGAAATCGCTTTAGTATGAGAAAATGCACCACTCTGACCATGATGAAGGCCACAGTTCAGGTGGTAACGCTGGATGCTGACAGGCCTATTTCCAGCCTGTCAGAATGAAATACTAATAGTGGGTCCTATCACTTGTGACATTGCCTTCTCCTGTTCTACATCTCAAGGTTACTGTGAACCATGCAGGCGCTGCCTATGCAGATAGCAATGGACACGGTGCATCAGCATGTGATTTGTGCTTGCTTTCTGTGGATCTCAGACAACGATCTGAAGAGGTTATGGTCCAAAAAATAAGTTATCTTTAATTATCTTCATTTGGTGTATGTTCTTCTTCTGCCAAACTAATTGCATATGTGGTTTAGTTTACCCCTTTATTTATTAGGAAAGTCACCGCGATATTACTATGGGGAATAGCAGTACTTCTTAATTACAAAGCGTAATTAAGGTAGCTTGTTATTTGTGAAACATGGCCAGACACTGTGTCCCTGACTCTGGATACAGAGGAATGTATTCCCCCCCTTCCTTCCATACCGGGTTGTTAGCAGTGTTGCAGCTAGGCTTTACTTTACTGGTCAATTTCTCCCTAGCCCTTTACCTCAATACCCAGTGCAGGTCAGAGTGGATTGTCAGTGCCCCTACCTAGCAATAGGCACCTAGGACACATGCCCTGCAAGAACAAATGCTGTCCCTCTTTAAAAGTGGACATCTTTCTTCACTGAGCATAATTGTTTGCCAGCGATGGACACATCAAAGTTTGCAGGAGGGCTAGAGAGCGGCTACTGTTGCCATGCATAGTGGGGAGACACACAAGACCAAAACAAGGTTTCATGGTGTGGGGCACCATTAGCTACCATGGCCTTTCCCATCTTGTATGCATGGAGGGAATATTGACCAGCCTTCGGTATGTTCAGGGCACAGTGGAACCAGCCCTACTGCATTTTTTACTTAGGCGACATGGTGTTCCAATAAGATAACGCCCATCCACACACTGTCCACACTATACAAAGTGCTCTCCAGGGTAATAGCAGCTCCCTTGACCAGCTCGATCGGGGCAACGGGTCTACCATGCACAGCAGCCAACAACTAGCTAAATTAGGAGTTCAAGTTGGAAGAGCTTGGAATGACATACCACAGGAGGATATCCAGCATCTATATGCCGTTACCATGCCATAGTGACAGCCAATATCTCAGATAAAAAAGATGCCACCCAACCATACCTCAACATATATCCTGCTGCAGAACCGAAAACAAAGGGTGCATCACCTTGGTTGTGTGGTCATTGACCAGTTTATACTTTGTCAATCTCAGCTCAGTTGCATGAAAATTTCCAAAGTGTTCTTTTTTTCCCCATTTTCCGGTAGTGCATAAAAAGAATCCAGACAGATCCTATACAGTTGCCATAGACTTCAGTTGCACAGACGTATCACATAGTATCACAAGTATAAATAACCTAGTTATATTTCATGCTCTGACCAGAATTGTTTCCACTTGGTACACAAATAATCAGAGATTCCTCGATATGAAAAACCTTATTTCAATATGACACATAAAACAATGCACACAAACAGGATTAATGGAAATGGGGCGTAACTACAAGCCCATAAATAAGCTCTCGATTTCATGCATAATAATGACACCAGAGAAACTCATCCCTACTGTACACCTAATTAGTACTAATATTGTGAACACTCACCCATTCTTTAGTAACCATCACCGGATCTGGCACCTCGATGCATGTTTTGCTTTTGTTTTTTCAGATAATCTCCTGGCAAAGCTGAAGTGAAATGGGCGTTGAGGTGTCAATTTTCCTCTTACTTCAAAATGGAGCTCCACCTTTGGAGCAACTTGTAATGATAATATTAGGAGATTGCATTATTAAAAGGGGTTGTCTCAGGATGATAACCACATTCATACATTCCTTATATCCTACAAAGGCTTATGGATTTGGGAGTCCAACAACATTAACCAGAATGGAGAGCCACACTGATGAACTACATAGTTACATAGTTAATACAGTTGAAAAAAGACAAACGTCCATCAAGTTCAACCAGGGATAGGTGGGGACGCGAATCCCAGGAGGAAGTGAGACTCAGATTTCTACAGGTTTTCATAGGCATTAATGTTTTTTACTTTTAAGAATTCGTCTAAACCCTTTTTGAAACTGTCCACTGTTCCTGCTGTGACCATGTCCTGAGGAAGTCTATTCCACAGATTCACTGATTTTACAGTAAGAAGCTTTGATGCTTCTGGAGACTGAACTTTTTCTTCCTCAGTTGGAGGCAGCGCCCCCTTGTCTTTTGAGCACATTTTACATGGAACAGCTTTTCGCCGTATTTTTTGTATGACCCATTTATATAGGTTAATCATGTCCCCCCTTAGACATCTCTTCTCCAGACTAAATAAATTCAATTCTTATAATCTTTCTTCATAACTAAGACCCTTCATGCCCCTTATCATTTTAGTCGCTCTCCTCTGTACTTTTTGCAGCTGCAGTGCGTCCTTTCTATGTACTGGTGCCCAGAACTGGACTGTATATTCCAGATGAGGCCACACCAGCGCTTTGTAAAGTGGTAGTATTACATCCCTGCCCCGCGAGTCCATGCCTCATTTAATGCATGACTACATCCTGGTGACCTTAGAAGCAGCTGATTGACATTGTATGCTGTAATTTAATCTACCATCCACAAGACACCCAAATCCTTCTCTATAAGTGACTCTCCCAGTGCTACATCACCTAGGACATATGAAGCACAGAGATTATTACTACCAAGATGCATAACTTTACATTTGTCCACATTGAACCTCATTTGCCAAGTTGATGCCCAATCACTCAGTGTTCAAGTCAGCTTGTAGTTTGTGGACATCTTCCATAGACTGTACAGTTCTACACAGCTTAGTGTCATCTGCAAAAATAGAAATGGTGCTATTAATCCTGTCCTCAATATAATTAATAAATAAATTAAAGGGGTTCTGCACTTTCAATTAACTGATGATCTATCCTCTGGATAGATCATCAGCTTCTGATCGGCGGGGGTCCGACACCCGGGACCCCCGCCGATCAGCTGTTTGAGAAGGCAACGGCGCTCCAGCAGCGCCGCGGCCTTCTCACTGTTTACCGCCGGGCCGCCCGCCCACTGACGTCACGACTTGTATCAACTACAGTGGGCGCGGCTAAGCTCCATTCACTTGAATGAGCTTAGCCGCGCCCACTGTAGTTGATACAAGTCGTGACGTCAGTGGGCGGGCGGCCCGGTGGTAAACAGTGAGAAGGCCGCGGCGCTGCTGGAGCGCCGCTGCCTTCTCAAACAGCTGATCGGGGGGGGGGGGTCCCAGGTGTCGGACCCCGGCCGATCAGAAGCTGATGATCTATCCAAAGGATAGATTATCAGTTAATTGAAAGTGCAGAACCCCTTTAAATAATAAAGGGCCCAGCACTGAACCTTGGGGTACACCACTTATAACCTGGGACCATTCTGAATAGGAATCATTGACCACAACTCTCTGTAAATGGTCCTTCAGCCAGTTTTCAATCGAATTACAAACTATACTTTCCAAGCCAATAGACCTTACTTTACTTATTAAGCGTCTATGAGGGACAGTATCAAAAGCCTTTGCAAAATCCAGAAACACTACATCCACAGCCACCCCTCTGTCCAGGCTACTACTCACCTCCTAATAAAAACAAATCAGGTTAGTCTGACAACTTCTGTCCTTGGTAAACACATGCTGGTTATCACTTATAATATTATCTATAGTCACATACTCCTGTATATAGTCCCTTGAGAGTCCTTCAAACATTTTTCCCACAACAGAAGTTAAACTGACAGGTCTATAATTACCTGTGGAGGACAGTAATCCTTTTTTGAATATGGGCACCACGTTTGCCTTGCGCCAATCACTTGGTACTGTACCAGTCCCTAGAGAATCCTTAAAAATTATAAACAGGGGCACAGCAATGACTGAACAAAGGTCTTTAAGCACTTTTAGGTGTAATCCATCTGGACCCGGAGTCTTGTTCACATTTACAGTTAGCCAATTGAGTATATTACTGGATGTACTAACAGCCCTGGCGCCACAGATATCGGCTCCTTTCTCTTCTTTTGTATATACAGAGCTAATAAACCCTATTTAGGAACTCTGCCTTTTCCTTATCTTCAGTGACTAGCCCCCCTTTACCATTATTAGGGGACCTACCTGCTCAGACCTAGGTTTTTTAGCATTTATATATTTAAAAAAACTTTTTGGGATTTGTTTTGCTTTCTTTTGCTACCTGCTGTTCGTTTTGTATCTTTGCTAATTTTGCTGACCCCTCAGATATGCATTTTTAAATGCCCTCTTTTTGTCTTTTATTGCTCTTTTTACAGTAGCTGTAAGCCATGGGAGATTTAATTTTAGCCGTTTATACTTGTTACCTAAAGGGATACATTTTTTAGTGCAATTACTCAATGTGAAGTTGAAGCTTCCCCATTTATCATGTATTATTATGTGACAGTAGCTGCTCCCGGTCTATGCCCTAAAATGCTGCCCTCAACCCAGGGAAATTAGCCTTTTTGAAATTCAGTGTCTTTGCTCTGCCTGACTTTTTATAGTTTAGAGGGAATATAATTATATTATGGTCACTATTACCTAGTGTTTCTCGAACAGTAACATTACCAACAAGCTCTGCATCATTAGAAGTTACCAGATCCAACAGAGCATCGCCGCTAGTGGGAGCTTCTACAAACTGGCCCATAAAGTGGTCCTGCAGCAAGTAGAGGAATTTTCTGCCCTTTGCAGTTGAGGCAGAAGGGGAAGTTAAAATCTCCCATTATGACCACTGTACCAGCCTGTGCCCGCTCTATTTGGTTATACAGTTGCGTTTCTATCTCTTCTGTGATGTTAGGGGGTCTATAGATTACACCAAGTATTATTTTTTCAGTGTTTATATCCCTTTGAACTTCCACCCATAAGGTTTCCACATCCTCACCATCCTCACCCACAATTGCCTCTTTCCCACTTGTCTTCAGATCACTCCACCACCTTTTCTATTGACCCGTCTTTCCTAAATAGTGTAAAACCCTCAATATTTACAGCCCAGTCATGCGAAGAATCCAACCATGTCTCAGCCACACCAACTACATCTATGTGTTCTTCTAGTACCATAGCCTCCAGATCCCCCATTTTGCTAGCTAGACTTCTGGCATTTGTGAAAATACATTTTAAATTACTATTACCTGTAAAGTGATTATCCGGGATTTTTTTGTTACCTTGGTTAATTTTTGTATGTAACAGGTTCTTGTTACCAGCAGTTCTATTTTTCATAAATGTATAGTTATGCCCAGTCTTCTCCCTATTTTCCTTGCTAACCCCAGCCCCCACTGAATCCCCACTGTCCCCTCCTATATCCCACTCTCTATCTATACTATCTGCCCCCTTATTAGTATAACACCTCCCCCCCCAGATCCTAGTTTAAAAGCTCCTCCAGCTGTCTACCCATTTTTCCCCCCAGGGCAGTTGCACTCTCCCCATTGAGGTGCAGCCCGTCCCTACTGTAGATCCTGTAACCGACCGCGAAGTTGGCCCAGTTCTTCATGAACCCAAACCCTTCCTTCCTGTACCAGCTTCTGAGCCACTTATTTAACTCCCTAAGCTCCCGTTGTCTCGCTAGTGATGCTCGAGGTACTGGTAGTATTTCTGAAAACACTACCTTGGAGGTCCTGGACTTGAGCTTCTCACCTAGTTCACTAAAATCATTTTTAAGGACCCTCCATCTCCCATTGACTTTGTCATTGGTGCCAATGTGTACCATGACTGCCAGGTCTTCCCCAGCCCCACCCAGCAATCTGTAAATCTGATCCGCAATATGCCGAACCCGAGCACCCGGCAGACAACACACCGTTCGGCATTCACGGTCTCGACGACAGATGACCCTGTCTGTCCATCTAATAATAGAGTCCCCTACCACCAGCATCTGTCTGACCTTTGCTGCACTCCTTTTCCCATCCTTCCTACAGCGGTCATCCTCCTGGTTGCTAGGAGAAATGCCCTTCTGCAGTGTTGCTGGCTCTGGGCTTTCATCCCTAATATCAGCCAAACAGGCATATTTACTACGGCGTTCCAGCTCAGGACTAGCCTCCCTGGCACTTTTCCCTCTACCCCTTCTTTCTACATTAACCCAACTGCTGATCTGATAGTCCTGATCTTGCCCTCCTCCTCCCACCTCCATTTCACTGACCCCAGCCAGTGCCTGCACAGTGAGGTCTAGGCCTCTCTCCAGTTTTGCAATGCCCCTAAGTATTTCAAGCTGCTTATTTAGATCCAAGATCTGGGCTTCCAAATATGCACATGGTCTACCAGAAGTCATTTTAATATGCAAGGGGAAATAAATTCCTTCTCGACTCCAATCAGGCAGTCAGAATAAGTCCCTGGATCAACGAACCATCTCTAGTAGCTATAACCTGTAATATTATTACACTCCAGAAATACATCCAGACCTCTCTTGAACTCTTTCAGTGAACTCACCATCACCACCTCCTCAGGCAGAGAGTTCCATAGTCTCACTGCTCTTACCGTAAAGAATCCTCTTGTCACAGTGGGGAGTGAGGGAAAAAACCCCACCGTATACTGGGAACTGTTACTAGGCCAGACAACAATGAAGGGAGCAGGCCACAACCTACAGCCGCCCTAATCCTGACCCTGATCTCCTGATCGCATTAGCAAACCCTGAAGGTGGGAGGGCTCATGCACTGGAACCTGGATTCTGCTGACCCTGACGGTCCCTGGCATAAGGTTCAGGAATAGGAGACAACCGGTTCCTCAGAGACTAAGACGAACCGGAGTCTCCAGTTGCCTAGTAACAGGTGGAAGGGAAATGAGCATATGCAGCATCTGGATCGGCAGGTAAGAACACCGGAAAACTCACTTACCTGCCGCTGCCACCATGACTGGAACCCGTGCATAAGTACAGGTGCCCAGACACCAAATAGGACACAGTACAAACACCACCACACACAGGAATCCAGCATACCTGATACTGCCTGGGCCCCATACAGCAAGGTGCACGGCTGCCCCAAACAGCACTGCATACAGAATAATGGTTAACCCCTCCGGAAAACCAGCCCCCTCACGGAGGTATCAACATACCGGGTGACGTATAGCGTACATGCAGGGTTGTCTTCACAAGATAAAGCTGTTTGTGTCTTTGCCAGCATAAGTGTATTGTCCTTATTTATAAAGTGATATATACTGTACTTACTGATTACATTATATTAGAGAGTTAATGTTTATTAAATAACCTAGTATAGCCTTTAAAGTGTGAAAGAATTTTGCAAACGCTCTGTGAGAGCTCCCCTCTATTTACTGACACACACCGGACATGCACCACACACTTTTTGGGCATGCATAAGGCTAAGTTCACATTGCATTTATACTCCTGGATATTTATACCTTAAATGGCTGGCTCCATGCTCACTAATCAAGTCCCCAAGGCACTGATCGAGCAAAGCCCAAATCAACAAAGCCACAGCCACCAATACATCATACGCCAAAACAACCATGACTCAGCAGATTAACTAAACCACAGCAACAGATGCATTATGCCCCAAAACAACACTGGACTAGCAAAGCCCACATAAACTAAACCATACCCACTGATACATAAAACCCCAAGACAACACTGACTAATCAAAGTCCAGATCAACTAAACCACAGCCACTGATGCATCATGCCCCAAAGCAACACTAACCACGCAAAGCCCAGGCCAACTAAACCACAGCCACTGATTCATCATTTCCCAAGAGAAAAATGGCTCAACAAAGCACAGATCAACTAAACCACAGCCACTGATGCATTATGCCCTAAGACAACACTGACCAAAGTGCAGATCAAATAAACCACAGCCACTGATGCATCATACCCCAGTACAACACTGACCAGAAAAAGCCCAGATAATCTAAACCACAGCCGCTAATATATCATATCTCAAGACAGCACTGACCAAGCAAAGCCCACATCAACTAAACAACAGCCACTGATGCATTATACCCAATGAGAGTACCTACCGAGCAAAGCCCAGATCAACTAAACCATACCCACGGATACATCATACCCCAAGGAAACACTGACCGAGCAAAGCCCAGATTAAGTGAACCATACCTACTGATGCATCATACCCCAAGATAAAACTGACCAAGCTAAGCCCAGATCAACTAAACCACAGCCACTGATGCATTATGCCCTAAGACAACACTGACCAAAGTCCAGATCAACTAATCCTCAGTCACTGATGCATCATATCCCAGTACAACACTGACCAAGCAAAGCCAAGATCAACTAACCCCCAGCCAACATTGCATCATACCCCAAGACAACACTGCCCGAGGAAACCCCAGATCATCTAAACCACAGCCACCAATGCATCATACCTCAAGACAGCGCTGACCGGGCAAAGCCCAGATCAATTAAACAACAGCCATTGATGCATTATACCCCAAGACAACACTGACTGAGCAAAGCCTAGATCAGTTAAATCACAGCCCCCAATGCATCATGCCCCAAGACAACACTGACCAAAGAAAGCCCAGCTCATTCTCTCTGATACACCCTTTTGCTTACCACTGAGGTCTGGGCCCCATGTGGGAGTCTACACTCCCTGCAAAAATAATGTTAGGACAGCTCCCCTCCTTCCAAGGCACCCATGTAGCTGGACCCTGTTATGTCTGCCTGCAAGTAACAGAAATGTGTGAGCACGCAGCTAGAGAATCCTGGAAATTCAACTTTAGATAACCTGATACAGAAATGGCATTTCATGGCATTGAGATCTTTTACAGATCTCCCGGTAGGCCATCATATGACATCATGGAAGCTCGCTGACAATGCATCTTGTGAAATCAAGATCTTAAATGCTGAGTGATAGGAACAGAATAGGTGATACTTTGAAAGAGTTTCATTTCCCACGAACACAGCATGAGAAGATGCCTCAATTCCCTGCCTCTATTTTCTCAGAATGTTTTCTCTTTAATCATATTTTTTCATTATTATCGGTTGGGCATCATACACTACATTGCTTTCATATAATGCAAAATGGAATAAACCTATTGTACTTGTGAAATCTGCAGAAGTGTCACAGTGGGACACCAATGTCCTGTCTTTATCTAGAATCGCAGGTGCAGGCTGGAGATGTAACAAGCTTCCCGCTGAACCTCAGATCCTTAGTGACCTCATCTATGACATGAAAGAGCTGCCACTCTTGGACAAAAAGTCATTTTTTTTTTTGCTCACCCACAGACTTAACTACCTTGTACATTCAGGTTACCATTAGCTCTTCTCAGGTCAGAGGGCCCATGAAACTGCAAGCAGGGTAATTATGAAATCTTTGTTGCTGAGCCGGCCTCTGACACATGAACACACATAGTAGATTGGACAAGCGTGACCCAATAAAGCAGAAAACACCGCATGGCTGGCAATAGTGCTGACATGTTGCTTTGGCATGCATCGTTAACGGTTCAGTAGACTTGTTTAGACTGATAATGATATTGCTGAAAACCTCCTGGGCCTTTTCTTCTCTTGAAGATGTCTGATGGCAAGTCCTATACTGACAATTAGTGATGGACGAACATCGGCCGGGACGATTCGCGAAAGTGAACGTGTGTTCTCAATCAAATGTTCGCGAACCGCGCGCTCGCGGTGGGCCCCATTAACTTTAATGGCAGACGAGCCTGAAAAATCATCAGGTCATATTTGAATGGCAAGAATAGGATGTGAACCCAGCCCTAGTGTCAGAATAAGCCCCAGTACACAGCGGAGCAGCGTGGCGGAGAGGGGAGGCCGCCATGTACTGACAGAGCGCTGCCTGGTCCTGGTGGTCAGGGTGAGGACTGCGTTTCCCAAGGATCATTTTCTACTGGCAAATACAGGGCCCAGTATAATACACTAGAATCTATATAATATAAATATTTTAGCCCTACCCCCAAATAATAATACAATTAGGTGGTCATTTATTATATAAAAATACGTCTATGTTAGGTGTATTTCTTACACAGATTGTGGCGCAAAGGTCCTTAGCACCACAATCTACATATTTTTCCTGAGCATGCCAGGTCTAAAAAAGGATGGTGTGGGCATGGAAGGGGATACAGTTATGGCCATGCAGTTATTGGATACCACCGCCATACATTGATTGGAAAACACCACTGTACAGTGACCGGATAACACCGCCATACCGTGACCGGATAAAAGGGTATAAGAGGGCACAGTACAGGGAATGACTGCACAGGATGTGGTAAGAGGGCAGGATGCAGGGCACATTACGGGGTGGGGGGCACAGTCACATGATCCTGTGACATTAGAGGGTCCTTATGGTGAATGTGGTTCATACGCCACCATAATGAGAGGCAGAGGAGTGAGACAGGGGTGTGATTATGTGGCTAGAGATAAAAATTGTTTTACTGTCGGCCAGTACAGGCCCCAAAAATTAGGCAATAGGCATTCACCTGACAGCAAAGAACTTTGGATTCTGTGGCTGGAGGTACATTAGGCGGTCACAGGATAAAAATTTAACTGTCGGCCAGTACAGGCCACAAAAATTTGAAGGCCTTTTATGCCACTGTATATACATAAAGCAAGGACCATTCTTTGTTCTGTCTGGCTGCGGATATGTGTGGGCTGGCATGAGGAAATTCAATCACACGTGGTCATCATAGGTGTTAAATTCCTCCTAGATTCTTGCCTCTACACTGCAAGCAGCGTTTTGGTGTCCGCCTCCAAAGTGGAGTGGAGGAGGAACTGAGGCAAACTGATGCATTCTGAGCGGATCCTTATCCATTCAGAATGCATTAAGGGCAAAACTGACCCGTTTTGGACCGCTGAGCCCTGAACGGATGTGAAAGTAGCCTAAATCCAAAGAAAAACGCTTCAGAGTAAAATATAGGATGATACGGTACAATTAGATGTTATTAGATTGTAGAATATGTTAGGAAATTCACATTGTTTCTAACTTTTATGTCACATTTTGTTATTTTAGAAAGTCAACATCTTAAATTTTTGACTGATTTGTTTAAATATGCTAAAAAGTGAACTAAATATGAAGGAAGTCACAAGATCAGAAATAGACTGTGTGGGAGAATAAGGAGTGAACGCAAGGAGATGACTTCGGTCCTATTTTAGAAGAGGTATCCTATAGAAACATGTGAGATGAAGGCAGAAATGACAGCTTCCAACACCTGCAAGGAATGTGTTAATTGGGAGGATAGAAATAAAACTGAAAACATCTTATCCTGTGCATCTGAAGATTAAAGAGTCACAACTTTAGTAAAGCTTTTATTTAGAGCATGTCTCAGACTGGAATAGAGATACCTAATTGTTTTGGAGTCTGGTCTTTGGTGATCATTGCGGAGCCCTCAGTATTGCACTGGATATGATCAACTAAGAAAACCAGGGAGGCAGAAGTGACAACTGCATACAGCTTATTACTAGATAAAAAAAAAATTAAGCAATAATTCAAATAGTTTTAAACCTCTCCTACTATTTTGACTATATAGCTCCTATGCAGATCTATGGGTTTCCATGGTTACAGACTGCAAACAAACCCAGTTTGTAGTCTGATCCTGAAGTTGGCAGTTTTTTTTTCTTCTTGCATGTTTTGCCTCTCCTACTTTCCGTGGCTTAGCGAGAAACCGATGCCACATAGCTTTCATTGTTTAACCAGACACAGCGCCATACATACAGTTGTGTCAGTGCCTGGTACTGCAGCTCGGTTCCATTGGTTAGAATTTAAAGCACTTTCAGACTCTGGCCTGACAAACTTAGATGATTAGCACAAAATAATATTATATCATCCCTTACTGTGAGCAAACTTATAGCTCTAATTGGAATTGACTCAATATAGGTTTTATGTAAAACCTTTTAAAGTACATGTAAATGACCAGAAAAATACTTTCTTCAAAAAATGGTAACACATCTTCCCACAAGTTGTCAATTCAATTAGGAGTTGACTTGATTATTATAGCTAAGGTCATAATTAGGGATGAGCGACATGAGCTTTGGATCCTAGACCTGAAGTCGCTTCGCTCAAAACTTCCATTTAATGCTGTATGGAAATCTGTCTCCATACAGCATTAAAATGTATGGCCTCAGACGAGGCGAAGACAGTTCTAACTACGGTATTTGATTTTTAAACTAAAAAAAAAAACACATTTTAAAACATCAAAACCGAAGACCAGTTCGGATCCAAGATTTAAAATTGTTTTTTTTTCAGTCCAAACTCTGAGGCTGCACCACTAAGAAGTTCAGATGACAACTGCTGTTCGGATTTCTGCCATGTGCAGTGTTGCGTTCAACTCACGAATTATATCCAATTCCACACACATTTACACACATTTGACACTAGCCAAGCCAGTTAGGATGTAAATATTGTTGTGGGTAGTGACTTGGATCTGCACAAGGTCTCCATGACAACACTGCACCTGAGAGAAATTTTGCCATGAGAATCTCTCGGTAGTGCAGCCTCAGGCTTTTAACCAGTAAAGTCAAGAAATCATATCCCAGCACAGAAATAATATATTACCAAAGCGTTCACATTTCTAATGTTAAGTAAAGCTTTCATGCACAATAAAGGGATTTTAATGTCTTCTGGTAGGTCTTTCCGAGGGCAAGCTTTCCTAGTATAGTGGTCACCTGCTTGTTTGTGGCTCTCCAGCAGTTTGGAAGCCACAACCTGGTAGTTAGAATTTTCCAACAGTTGGGTTGAAGAACTCTACCGTAGAGGCAACAAAGTTGGCTGCTATGGGCCAATGAAGTAAGGGAACCCAAATCAACCTGAGCCACCCTTAACTGGCACAAGGCTCCCTCTGTTTATTAGAAATAATGGAAAAGACCATCCCAAGGACTACCAATCCTTTTTCTTTTTTTAAGAAAAAAGGAGTTGTTGAAGAAGGTTGTAGATTGAAGAACTCTACCACAGAGTCAACAAAGTTGTCTGCTATGGGGCCAGTGCAGTAAGAGAACCCAAGTAAGACTCACTATTAACAAAACTCCTTGTACATTAGCAAATATTGGAAAAGGCTATCCTAAGGACCATCCAAAGTCCTTTTTCTTCTTCTTCTAGGGATGGGTGGAAGGATCATCAAACACCACACTGGGGCAGATTTACTAATCCTGTAGATGCCAAACATGAAAAAATTTAATGTAAAAGCTCACAGGTATCACGTATCACGCAGGTTTGACAGCTAATATTACATCCAAACTCCTGGCCAAGGAGCATCTCAGCAGATAAACCAAAAATAGTAGATCCAACATCTTAAAATCCTTAATTACTTTATTAATATTAAAAATAACAAATGGACAAATCATGTTCGAAATGTATAAACAAAACTTTATGGACTTTTTATGCACCCGATATCCATTTGTTATTTTCAATATTAATAAAGGTAATAAGGATTTTAAGAACTTGGATCTACTATTTCTGGTTAATACTTTAGACAGCATAAGCTTAGACAGACTGTCTAGACCTGCACCAGGTTTATTACAGGGTCCCAGGCTGGATGATAAATGTGGGGCAGGGCTACATTCTTGACTAAAGGCTGTATTACACTGGCAGATAGTCTATGCTAGTTAGCGATAACCTGGCAGTGTAATATTGGTGCCGCTTACCTGATGAACAAGTAAACGCTCGTTCATCGGGCAATCCAGATGTTTAAATTGGTTTAAAAATAATTTGCCGGCGGCAGGTCATGCTGTCTAATCAGAATCTGCTGCCAGCAAACAACTCTTTAGTATGGGGATGAGTGATGGCATTAGCAATCAATCCTCCCCACACTATGGAGGAGATTGTTGCATGTAATGGCAGCTGTCTCCTCCACTGACGAGCAGGTGCTTGCCGGGATGGAACTCTTCCCTGCCAACAATTGCCTGCATGATTGCACAGTCTATTGCTGCCTTAACACTGTACCAATGATTGGCTTACTTTGAGATAGAATTTTATGCCATCTAGTGCCATGCCGCTCCTGCTAAGCCCTGGCCCTTTTTCGAGCAAGGCAGAAAACGTTGTAGACACCCTAAGTGCGCAAAATTGCTCAAATTTGCACCACTTTTTAGACAGATTTTAGGTGAAGGCACTGGGTGAATGATCTTTTATTAGGGTGGTAAGACTACATGAACCAAAACCAGGAGGTGGGCCGATCTTGCTTTTGCTAAGAAGCCCACTTTCCTCTATGTTCATGCCTTTGATCTTCAAGTGGCTACACCTCTCCAGCACTCATAATATATTCTTTTTCCTGCATCTGTAAATGTATTAACAAGGGAACGTCTTTTTTCCTTGTAACCTCACCCTTAATTGGCATGGTTTTATGATTATTTTTTGTATTTTATATATTGATAAGGTCTAAAAAGGTTGTCTACAAAAAACAAAACCATTAATAGAAGCATTTCAGCAAATTCCAGGTCATGCATTATCCTCCAGAACCTTTTAAAAGGTTAAAGAATGATGCTGGTTGTGCGGAATTGAAGCCAGTGTAGGTTAGGTTTCTAATACAATAAGAGAGTTTTATATTACCAGGGTGAAGGCGCTAGTCTTGATTTACGGTGCTTCAGGCTGTTTGTTTATGCTTTTTAATGGGTTTAGAGCAATTTAAAGTCTACTGAAGCTGTCAGACACCCTCACATTTTAAGAAACTGTCTAACTGTAAGAACATGAAGCGAAGCGAAAGACTTTCAGCACGCCGTAATCTCGACAAAAGTTTTCTGTTTAAATTGATTTTCTGCTGAGATTACTTGGGTTTTTCGCTTTGAGTCTGTGTGCTGATCCTCATTTTTAAGATACCAACAAAGCGTTCATAGTTTGCTCTACTTAACTGGCAGATTGTGTGCCCTAAATACACTTTCTATTTACAAGTTATCATTGTTATGTGGAAAACTTTAAACACAAAGCTTAAAGCACAGCTAGACCCCAAAATTGATATTTTTAGATGTTGTCCATGACAGAAAAATACGTAGAAGGGGCACAAATGCTATATGTATGGCATGTACAGGGCCATTACTTGAAGCTCCTAGAAACCAATCGAAAATCTGCAACAGAGCCTGTCGCCTACCATGTACCATGTACAGTATTGGTGTTTTATCAGGCAGAGAAGCCTTTGGGCTTTTTCAGACACAAAGGCAATAGTGTGATTTCTACCTCTGGATGGATTTGGATTATGGTTAGATTGGAGGCTTGGGCAGAGAAGTGGAAAATGAGTTTAACACTGACAAATGTAAGGTTATGCACATGGGAAGGAATAATGCAAGTCACCCGTACATACTAAATGGTAAAAGACTGGGTAACACTGCCATGGAAAAGGACTTTGGAATTTTAGTACACAGCAAACTTAACTGTAGCAACCAATGTCAGACAGCTGCTGCCAAGGCCAATTAGATTAATGGTTGCATCAAAAGGGGCATGGATGCACGTGATGAGAACATAGTTCTTCCACTTTACAAATCACTAGTCAGACCATACATGGAGGACTGTGTACAGTTCTAGGCTCCGGTGAACAAGGCAGACATAGCATAGCTGGAGAGGATTCAGAGGGGGGCAACTAAAGTAATACCTGTAATGGGTGGATTACAGAACCAGAAAGATTATCAAAGTTAGGGTTATTCACTTTAGAAAAAATATGAGATCACTCACATGATTTATTTATACCCAGTAGTGTTGGGCGAGCATGCTCGGCCGAACACCAGTTTGACATCGCTATGCTCGGCCGAATATCGCATGTGCTCGAGCGCAATTCTAGAGTCAGTGTATTTAAATCTAATTTAGTCTTTATTTCTGAAAAGTTTCTTGCAGGATTCAAACTCACAACCTTCTACATTACAGTCAAGAATTTTAGAGCTGCATGGCCAGTTACCCAAAAAAATCAAAATCTGAGACTTCTGCTGTATAGGAATACTTACTAGTAGTAAGTATTCCTATACAGCAGAAGTCTCATATATATATATATATATATATATATATTTTTTTTAGTAACTGGCCATGCAGCTCTATAGTGTAATGGTTAACATTCTTGGCTGTAATGTAGAAGGCTGTGAGTTTCGAATCCTGCCAGAAACTTTACATACATAGAGGCTAAATTTGATTTAAATACACTGGGGTGTCCCCAAGAACTGACTCCATATATGGACATAGCTATATATGGAGTCAGAGCAGGGACTCCTACGCCGAACTAGAGTCCCGACACCCTCCACTCTTCAGGGGGCGCCTGGTTTAATGTTCAAGTTCTCCCATTGTGCTCGGGTGCTCTGTAGAGCACCCAAGCATCGGGAAGTGTTCTACTCGAGCACCAGAGCACTTTGGTGCTCGACCAACACTAATACCCAGGACTGTGATGAGGGGACAGCCTATAAGCCTAGCGGAAATAAGGTTTCTACACAGATATAGAAGAGGATTCTTAACTATAAGAGCAGTGAGACTATGGAACTTTCTGTCTGAGGAGGTAGTGATGGTTAACTCACTAAAAGAGTTCAAGAGGCGACTGGATGTATTTCTGGAGTGTAATAATATTACAGGTTATAGTTACTAGAGAGGGGTCGTTGATCCAGGGAGTTATTCTGCCTGATTAGAGTCGGGAATGAATTGTTTCTAACCCCCACTGATCAACCATTATCTCCCAAAGCCACATTTCCCCAGTAGCTGCCGTTTCAGCATTACATTTCAGTCATTCAAATGACTGGCAAATTATGTGATGCCTGGGCTGCTGGCTCCACTAGAGTGGCTTTCCATTATGGCTTTTAAAGGGAAGTTCTGAGTGGTGGTGCTGTTCCTATGCTTCGCCAATCCTTTCTACTCTCCACTTGACCTGCTGGAACTACCTACTCAACCAATCACATGATTGGCCAGCACTGATCTCCTTATCTAGTGATTGGCTGAGCAGGTATATCCAACCATTTCTGTGTTGCAAGCCAGAAGCGGCAGATGAAGAGCAGTGGATACTGGATCAGAATAGCACCAAGGTATCTGTAAAGTGAGTTTTTTTTTAACCAATCCTTGCCCTTTTTGCTAAACTTGTGTTCCCCTGGAAAAACCCCTTTAATGAGTGAATTCCATATTTATTTGGAAGAATATTTCTCTCTGTTTTTTTTTTTTTTTCTGTCTCTGATCCTGAAAACAAGGCTTGAATGTTTGTGACATTGAAAATAATTGTTAAAATCAGGCTGCCAATGTGAAGGGGAGATGTCTTGATTTGAAATTCTGTTAGAGCAGGTGACAGATCACATCAAGGAGTTATCTTCCCAACAGAATGCCCGTTTAATCAAGCTAAAACCTCTTAGCTCGCTTACTCCGCTGCCTGCACTGAACAGCAGAAAAGGCAATCAAGAAATCTCTCCAGAACTGTTCCAGCGTGCTAATTGAACCTCAAATGGCCATTATCACATCCATATTCAGCGATCATATGTAGTCTGTGCTAAGATTGCCAGCTTCAGTACATGGGAGCAAGATTGTAAAGCTTCATAAAACCTGGACCATTTTATTACACTTTAGTCATTTTTTTCTATTAATATTGCATTTTGGGAATTTTACATAAAAAATGATTAGATACTGTGAGGTGGTTATAATGTATCTGTACGCGTCCTTCTGGAATATAGCAGTTACTGCTATGTCTTCCTGGCTTAGCTGAGCAGCAGTGAAGAAGGTGTAGCCAATGCCATATATCTAACAAACATTGCATGAAGGAACTTGCAGGCTGGAGTCAATATCAAAGTCAAACACAAATATTTTACAGTAGTTTTTTGTTTTTTAAATTTAAAATCTATCACTGTGTAAAGACTGTTGTCAGAGCGAAAAGCTTAGTGGTTGGGCATATTTGCCTCCTGCATATTATGGAACTTAGCAGTGGAAACACCCAGAGATGAAGCTATTTCTCTCAAAAATTCAGTTTGGTGGTCTTCCCCCACAAAGGTACACAAATAGATTTGTAGTTGAATGGCCCACTCTTAGCTTGCCCTGCCACAGTGCTGCTGCTGTTGCATAGTTTAGTGTCCCAGAGCAAGGGTGCTTAGGACTGTGGATGGTTCTGGACATTTTGCCTCAATTTCTACTGTGCAAAGCCATCAACTCACTGCATTATTTCACTTTGAAGGGTTAACTTGCACTGTTGTTTATGCTGTTGTGTGCATTTATACTGTTTCATATTGTTGAACTGCATTCATGTTTATTGTAAAATATCCTGTTTGTTTGCACAGTATATCCACAGTATAGCTACACTGCACTGTGGAAAGGGTTAATGCTTTGCCAGCTAATACTAAGAGACTTAAAGTCTGATGACTGATGACCTATCCTGTGGATAGGTCATCAGTATCTGATCAGTGGGGCTCCACCGATCCAGAGGATAGATCATCAATATTTAAATCTCGGAAAACCCTTGTACTAAGTTTCTACCTATGCATTGTTTTGGCGGGAAAAAGCTCTGTTGTTTGTGTCTGGAAAAACTGCTTATTCATTCCGACTTGCATTGCAGCTCTATACCAATCTATGACAGACTAAAATTGTAACATTGTTTCTGTTTAGGCTGTGCTTATCCACTCCACCCCTCCCACTAAAAGGTTCTAGTTTTGCTAGAAACTGTATATAAGGAGAGCAGTCAGAGGCTCTAGTTGTCTGCAGATAGCAACCAGTATTTAGTCAGAGAGACTATGCTGGTCTGGAGATAGGGACCAGTGCTTAGACTCAGCCAGACTGCTTAAGTGACCAAAAAAAGATGCAGAGATGGGGATACTCTGCCACAGATCCTGGGTCACCAGTAGGGATGAGTGTGCTTGTGTTTTCAAGTTCGGGTTACAAGGTTTGGGTTATCTAAGAATTCCGTTATGGATTACACTACCACGAACCATAAGTTATGCCCCGTGGTAACGGAATCCATAACGAAATTCTTAGATAACCCGAACCTTGTATGCCGAACTTGAAAACACAAGTTTGCTCATCCCTAGTCACCAGACTTTGGCCAGGGTACCAGCCTTGTGAGATAGAGAGGGACAGCTAGCTCAGACCTTTCAAAAGCATGAAACCTTCTTCTGCTCAGGAGACTGGAGAAGCCAGTCCAGAGACTTTTCTGTATTATTTTGCACTTGAGTTCCTCCATTAAATAATCACACTAGTTTACTGCAGATCATGACTCTCTGGAATTATTTCCTATTGGGGTGCACCATGACTTATCATCCCTTCCAGAGAGCAGCAACATGTGTTGACTCTTTGACCAACGAAGAGTAGCATTGGACCACCTCAAACCCAACCACTGCAACAGTACATGTGAAGTGAGTCTACTGCCAAAATTGTACACTATTACAACTTTTAGCTTCTGCTGCTAATGCAGGGAGCCAACTCTGAGAAGCAGGTAAGTAAGCTTTCCTTTACAGGTCTGGCCAAGTGTGTGTGTGTGGGGGGGGAGGGGGGGGGAGGGAGTGTTGCCAAAAACATCCCCATTCATACACGACCCCTTTAAAGGGAATTGTTTTTACTTCGCCCACAGATGAAGTAGAGTCTTGAATTGATTCTCCATGGAAAAAAGTAATGTATTAATTTGAGAGGAGCAACACAAAAGAATAGTGAGACGTTGGCGGAATACATAGTGCAAAGTGTAGAATGGAATGGTGATGTTTTTCACAAATAATAGATTTTTATACCCAGGAATCAGGATGACAAAGGTTTATCATTAAAATAGCCTAAAATGCCACCGTCTGCCGCAGTACCCACACATCAATGGTTATTCATAATACATTACATCATTAGTACATTATTATTCATATACATGACAACATTGAAACATTAATATGCTACACCTCTTGTAATTCTTTGTAATACTTGATTCAATGAAAGTTTTCTATCACGTCCACTACATGCATATTTTCTAGGAGTCATATAACAATTGCCTTTACTCTTATTTCATTTTTTTGCTCATACTCTCTAAAAGAAGATATTGGTCATAAAGCATCCAAACCTATCACGGACTTGGTCACATACACTTGCACAAATTAGGCACAATCATAACCTATACTAGAAGGGTCAATTGAGTATGTTAATCTATCACTGGGACACTATTACAAGTCTTACAAGCTTTTTGCGTTTCAGTAGGGCTATTGAAATACACATCCTACAATTCATTCCTTGAAAGTTCTATTTCCTAGCAAGAACACAACACATTAGAATTTATATGCTAATTATCAAGTTACATCTCACTAAGTTCATTGAAGCAGAGATGTAAGATGGGTGACTAGGACAACGTGGCTGTCTCTACAATAAGACCTTATTTTCCCACAGGCATACAGTATGGACAGGATAGTATGGACAATACATCCTTTAAAGGCTGAAACATGCAACTTCCATGTGGAATACACTTCATGTCTATAATGTAGCCCTTTAAGGACTCAATGATGCAATGTAGCTCAGAATAATTCTGCAACTTGATCCCAAAGATGGACATTGCATGGAATCTTAAAGCGGCATTCCCAACTTGACCTTTATGGCATATCTGCAGAATATACCACAAATGTCCAATAGTTGGAGGTTCCACCTCTGGGACCTACACCTATATGTAGAATGGGGCCTTATCTCAAAGCTGCAATAAATAGAGTTGGCTGCAATCACCTTTTGATTTTATTACAGCACTTAGTCTTTTGGGTATGAGTCTATCAGCATGGCACATTTTGACTTGGCAAGATTTGCCCACTCTTATTTGCAAAAACACTCCAAATCTCTCAGATTGCGAGGGCATCTCCTGTGCACAGCGCTCTTCAGATCACCCCACAGATTTGAAATCAAAATCAGGTCTGGACTCTGGCTGGGCCATTCCAAAATTTTAATCTTCTTCTGTTGAAGCCATTCCTTTGTTGCTTTGGGTCACTGTCATGCTGAAAGATGAAGTTCCTCTTCATGTTCAGCTTTCTAGCAGAAGCCTGAAGGTTTTGTGCCAATATTGACTGGTATTTGGAACTGTTCATAATCCCCTCTAGATTAACTAAGGCCCCAGTTCCAGCTGAAGAAAAACAGCCCCTTGGCATGATGCTGCCACCACCATGCTTCACTGTGGGGATGGTGTTCTTTTGGTGATGTGCAGTGTTGTTAATTGGCGCCAAACATATCTTTTGGAATTATGGCCAAAAAGTTCAACCTTGGTTTCATCAGACCATAACACCTTTTCCCACATGCTTTTCCCACATGCTTTTGGGAGACTTCAGATGTGTTTTGCAAAATGTAGCCTGGCTTGTATGTTTTTCTTCGTAAGAAAAGGCTTTCGTCTTGCCACTCTACTCCATAGCCCTCCACTCTACTCCATAGCCCAGACATATGAAGAATACGGGAGATTGATTGTGACAGTACTTGCCAGAAATTCCTGCAGCTCCTTTAATGTTGCTCTTGGCCTCTTGGTCGCCTCCCAGACCAGTTTTCTTCTTGTCTTTTCATCAGTTTTGGAGGGATGTCCAGTTCTTGGTAATGTCAATGTTGGGACATATTTTCTCCACTTGATGATGACGGTCTTCACTGTGTTCCATAGTATATCTAATGCCTTGGAGATCCTTTTGTACCCTTCTCCTAACTGATACCTTCTAACAATGAGATCCCTCTGATGCTTTGGAAGCTCTCTGTGGACCATGGCTTCTGCTGTGGGATGCGACTAAGGACATTTCAGGAAAGACCAACTAGAGCAGCTGAACTTTATTTGGGGTTAATCAGAGGCACTTTACATGATGGTCGGTGTATGCTGACTCCTATGTAACAGGATTTTGAATGTGATTGCTTAATTCTGTATACAGCTACATCCCCAGTTATAAGAGGGGGTGCACACTTATGCAACCACATTATTATTTTTTTTGTTTGTTTTCTTCCCTCCACCTAAAAAGATTTCAGTTTGTTTTTCCATTGAGTTGTACAGTTTATAGGTCACATTAAAGGTGGAAAAAGTTCTCAAATTATTTTTCTTTGTCTTATTTTTTTACATCACAGACACCTGACATTTTAACAGGGGTGTGTAGACTTTTTATATCAACTGTGTGTATATATATATATATATATATATATATATATATATACACCATAAATATCCAGATGCATTTTCTTTACTTATTTACTTCTGAACTTCATGTTACAATCATAACTGCTTCCAGAATGATGCATCTTGCCTTTTGATGCAAACAGCGGTTTATGTGCTAAACTGTGGACGTAGGAAAACTGTAGAATTCTGAATTTAGGTGTGACTGATAAAACAGTGGATACAGGAGACAGTTTTTGTATTATTAACAGCATCAAGTATAGAATCTAGCAGGGTCATAAATCATTCTCCCCGGAATGCACCATTTTTGCACTTATTTCCATTTGTTTCCATAAATGGGGGGGCTGAATTACTAGTTACTTGGCTTGGGTTGTAAAATGAGAAATTGTTAATAAATTATTCATAAACTATTTCTAGATTTCGTAGGAACAACGTACCTACTTTTTCTATATGATTCAATCACTGGGTATAGCCTTATATATTTCTTTCAATGTTATTATAAGAGAGGAGCAAAGCTTTCAAAAATTTGATTAGGACACTTCACTAAATTTTTCAAGAAAATTTGCTTCGTTCCCAATTTAATTTGTCACTGAGTTAATTCAGCTATATCCTGCCCTGCAGGGAGAGTGTATCTCAGTGTATATCACTGTGTATTGCAGCAACATGCATAGCTAGTCCTTTCTGGTAGTGAAACAGTTACTGTGCGTCAGTATGACAGGCAGGTGATAGGCATTATTGTTAGGTTCAGTTCATGCTTCACTTATTTGGTCAGTTATAGGTCAGAAACACAGAACAGGTTACACCTTATCTGAGAGTAGGATTGGCTCCTGATTTTGGCTCACCATACAGTAACTGCTGGAATTAACTGACCAAAAAACTGAAGTGTGAACTCAGCCTTAGGGTCCATTCACACGTCCGTTTTTTCTTTCCTGATCTGTTCCGTTTTTTGCGGAACAGATCTGGACCAGATCTGGACCCATTCACTTTCAATGGGTCCTGGAAAAAATCGGACAGCACAATGTGTGCTGTCCGTTTCCGTTGTTCCGTTCCGCATGTCCGTTTAAATATAAAACATGTCCTATTCTTTTCCACAAAATTCGGATCCTGGTACAATACAAAGTCAATGGATCCGCAAAAAACGGAAGACATTCGGATGTCATTACGTATGTCATCCGTTTTATGCGGATTCCGTTCCTGGAAATTACATTTTAATTTTTTTTATTTTTTTTTTTCAAAGAAATCCAAACAACTTTATTTGCTTATTGAAATTTATACATGTTTCCGTTTTTTTTGCGGATCCGCAAAAAACGGATGACATACGGAAACATTTTCAGGAACAACGGATCCGCAAAAAACGGACCGAAAATCGGGATATAGAAAAATACTGACGTGTGAATGTAGCCTTACAGAGGTCAATGTGAGGGTCAGGTATAATGTACTTAACTGTGCAGTGGCCCAAGATTATACTATAAAGTGATAGAGCTGTGAAAGAGCTGTCTCATTTTACACCGTCTGCTGATTCCACATAGATTGCAAGAAAACCTGCTCTGTTAACCGATCCTACAAGTAGTGGCCCCATGACAGAGTGGGGAGGGTGTCAGCAGTAAGTTTGTGTTGGATTCACAGTTTATTTTTTTCTTCGTCTGATCCGTCAAAAGAACAACCCCAAAAAAAGAGATCCTGTCTTTTGAGCATCCGCCTTCGTACGGTCAGTATTAGATTACAAATTGATCAGTATTGTTAAGGCAAAAAACAGAGATAACACGTGATGGAAATATTTGCATGTCTTCTGTGTTTTGGACCCACTCCTGCATTTGGCTTGCAAATCATGACCAAATTCTGATGCAAAATACTGACCGTGTGATAGAGGCCTAATGCTTAATTTGCATGAGTTTTAGCTATTTGCCACTTAAATCGGTTTTATTCAGATGGAAAAAATTGCACTTTAATAGCTTCTATCACATGGTCAGTTCTTGATCAGTTTTTTGCATCAGTATCTGATCAGTATTGGTAAGGCAAAAACAGGAGTGGGTCCAAAACAGAGATGGCATGTGATGGGAATATTTGCATGTCTTCTGTGTTTTGGAACCACTTCTGCTTTTGGCTTCCAAATCATCATTAAACCCTAATGCAAAATGGTGACTGTGTGGATGCTCCAAAAAGAGTATCCATTGTGCTTTTAATTTTTCGGTTCTTCTGACAGATCAGAAGAAAGGTAAAATAAATAGGTATGTCAACAAGGTCAAACAGGGACATTAGTGGCTAAAGAACAGAGTGGTGAGGGTGACGAGAGGAGTCAACATAGTGGCCCAGTCACAGAGTGGGAAGGGTGGCAACAGCGAGAGGAGTCAACACAGTGGCCCAGTCACAGAGTGGTGAGGGTGGCAATAGCGAGAGGAGTCAACACAGTTGCCCAGTCACAGAGTGGTGAGGGTGGCAACAGTGAGAGGAGTCAACATAGCAGCCCAGAATGGTGAGGGGGGGCAATAGCATGAGGATTCAACATAGTGATCCAGTCACAGAGTGGGGAGGTGGGGGGCAACAGCAGTGGCAGTAACAGCACAATTCAAGTTTGGCTGCCCAGTAACCCAGGTGATCTTGGATCTGGGGCAGTCATGGCAGTAGAGTGTGAGCGCAGTGGGTCCCCCTCGTCAGACCTTCGTGAGGATGGGCTAGGCGCACATAGGCAGCGATCAACCAACTACATAGGATGTCTCGATAGTAGTTGAGTTTATTATCCCTCTCAGGTGTAAAAAAGGCCCCCATTTTGGCCTAGTTGATAGTTGATAACATAGTTGATAGCCAGTAGTTATCCCTCTGCTGAATAGTGATAATGTGGCAGTCACTTAGCATGCATCAGGCCATTTGCAAAGGGGAATCAGAGGGACACCCTGCCTCCATCTCCACTGCATACTGCCATGGTGTGGCGGGAACATCTGCTTGGTCTTCCTCATAGCCCTTTACTGTGGAGCAGTTCCTTCCCGGAGCCACATTTACCCAGTGGACCATAAAGGACATATATTGTCCTTGACAATACATCAGCACTGCCATTAAAAATGCCAGATACCAACAGGCCCACCTTCTGCTGTATGTACATATGCATGGCTGGTACTGCTTTTTTCGAGAAGTACTGAATGGCTTGGGACTCTAGCTTGGCTCGGAACAAGCCATCAGTTCTCTGAAATTTTTCAACCACATGGAAAGGGAGGGATTATAGTACCAGCAACTTGGCCAGGAGCACCTTCAACTTCTGCGATGTTGGATGAGTGCATGCATACTGTTGTCTTTTTGCAATCGCCTGAGTGATTGATTGCTGGCAAATCGCATGACGAGGAGTAGGAGTAGGAAGAGCAGCATCAGGACCAGTAGACAATGAGAAGGAAACATAGCTCCCTTCTACTGAGGTGGTGGAGTTCTGACTGCGAGAGAAGGGGTTCAGTTTGGGCCCCTCTTTTCTCTGGGAGATGGGTCAGGCTGTGCCACTACACAGGGCCGTGGTACCAACATTGGCACCTTGGCCGCGCTTCGCCTGTTGCTCACATATGGCCATGCTGTTGTCTTCAAACGACTTGAAAAATTCCCACACTGGCGAGTTTTAAATACATAAAGGGAATCAACAAGGTAAAAAAGGAGAGAATATTTAAAAGAAGAAAAACTGCTACAAGAGGACATAGTTTTAAATTAGAGGGGCAAAGGGTTAAAAGTAATATCAGGAAGTATTACTTTACTGAGAGAGTAGTGGATGCATGGAATAGCCTTCCTGCAGAAGTGGTAGCTGCAAATACAGTGAAGGAGTTTAATCATGCATGGGATAGGCATAAGGCCATCCTTCATATAAGATAGGGCCGGGGCTATCCATAGTATTCAGTATATTGGGCAGACTAGATGGGCCAATGCCGACACATTCTATGTTTCTATGAGTATGGCATTTAACCCCCACAACTCCGTACTGCCTGCCTGCTGCTGCCTCTATGAAGCCGTGCACCGCTAGTTGTTTTTGGACAAGTAGGCTCCTGAGTAGCAGACGGTCTACCCCGGGCACATTTGGCTCCAGATTTCACACTGCTGCCACCCTGCTGGTTCAGCCGCTGTCTCACAGGCAAGCTGCTACCCTCACCCCCTGATGATGATGATGAAGTCCCCTCTTCACATGGCTCCCACGTGTGATCGACTACATCATCACTACTGTCTGCTTGTCACTTATGTCACCCTCACCAGTCTCATGGTTGTATCCCTGACCACTGGCAACATAGTTCCACATGACTGTCATTGTCGCTACTTGCACGCCTACAGGAGGAAGCAGCAGACCTCTCCTCTAAATGTGGGCTAGCCAGTAGCTGCTGACTGTGATCATCAATATCTTCCTTGTTAAAAAGCAGAGCAGAGCCGGTGGCATACATCACTTGCCGGGCAGAAGGAGAAGCAGAGGTAGGTTCAGAACAGGTGAGGGCACAGAGCTTGTTCCTGAGCCATGCCAAATAAGTGTGGTGTCAGAGGAACCCACCAACTCCTGTTTGTGGGTGTCTGATGTCAGTTGAGATAATGTTGAAGACCGAGTCAACCATTCCGGTTCAGCGGGATTTGCCATCAAAACACGACCGCCAGATGGCAGCTGTGGCAACATTTTTGCCATGGCCCATTCCTTTGGAGGGCCCTGGCACCTGTCTGTTGGACATACTGTACAGTAACAGTAACTGTAAAATAAGTTATTCACTCCAATAACAGTAGTATTTGACAGCTTATTCATCTCAATTTGGGAATAAAGGCCTAATGGAATTGCTTATCTATGAAACAAGGTAGGCACCGCAATAACAGTAAAAATAGCTTCTTCACCCGAATTTGAGAATCAAGGCCTAATGGAATTGCTTATCTATGAAATAAGGTGGGCACCCAAAAAACTGTAAAAATAGACAGCTTAGTCACCCCAGTTTGAGAATCATGGTCTAATGGAATTGATTATCTATTAAACAAGAGCACACTGTTCAGTTAGATAGCTCGAGTTCAGTTAGGGCCCCCCTTTTCTCAATGTTTTGTGGCCAGGGGCAGGGAAGCACATAGCCTTTGTGCCTCCTGAGGCAAAAATTGAAACGGCACCTTGACCTTACCCCTTCCCACCAACCCAAGGTGTAACTTGACCCGCATGCAGTTTCTATAACACCAGTGTCTTCCTATGTGGCACATGGGTCTTTGGACCCCCTCAGGCTCCTGCGGCCTGGTAGCAACTGCTACCTCTGCACCCCCAAAACTAGGCCCCTGCATCTATGGGTTGTGCCTAGCATGGCAGCTCAGCTCCATTCAACTGAATGGAGTAGCAATACCAGACACAACAGGGAAAGTACAGTGTTTAAAAAAACAAATTGACCATGTAGTTCTGTTTAAATACTATACTCCCTATATACTGTGTATGGTTTAAAATTGAAATATTTACTTTAACCTGTACCGGAGTATCAAATTGCATAGCTATTTTATTTGACACCCACAGTCTTTATTATTATGGAAAATAATCACATAGTCGCACAAGATTAATTTGGCTGAGAGAAACTGAAAATCACAACACTTCTCCTCTTAACACCCCAGTGGATGCAATAATATTAATATTTGTCACACCTGTAGAACGTGCAGACCAGAGGCGCAGCACATGGAGTATCATAAAATAAAAAAAAGACTATTAATAAAAACCAAATCATTCCCGCAAGATTGCACGTATCGGAGATAATAACCTATTTAATGTTACAGATTCTGTACATTATTGAAGTAACCACTTGTTAACAGCTGGATACAACTGGTAATTAATTTACAGGTTTTGGGGATTTGCTATTGAGCTGCCTTTCTTACAGGTAGAGTTTTTTCTTTTTCTTTTATGGCCAATATATTATACTATCAAGATAAGGAACAATATGTACCGTATTTTTCACTTTATAAGATGCACTTTTTTCCCCAAAAGTGGGGGGAAAGTGGCTGTGCGAATAGAGCAGTATTACATGGCCGACACATCGCATGCTGTGCTGTGCTGCATAGGTATAGCGGCCTGCGATGTGCCAGTGACATGTAAACAAGGGCGCTATCAGGGTAGAAGCTGGGCCCAGCGCAGTCACTGAACTTCATTAAGCGGGACTGGAGCGTGACTGAGTGACTGACGTGCGCTGCCGGCCTGCCCGCTGCGTGCATAGTGTGTACTGCAGATAGGCGATTACAGCTAGTTTAGCAAAGCAAAACTGCTAGGGGCTGCTGCATACACTTTATATGTGATGGCTGGGCTGCTATAACTGGCGCCTAATGTAATGGTAATGGGGTCAGATCACTCCATAACAGAATCATCCACAGATCCCCCTATAACACTGTCCTCCACAGATCCCCATAACAGTGTCCTCCACAGATCCCCCAATAAGTGTCCTCCACAGATCCCACTACAAGTGTCCTCCACAGATCCCCATAACAGTGTCCTCCACAGATCCTCCATAACAGTGCGCCATCCACAGACCTCCCATTAGTTCAAAACCCACTAAAAGCACACCATTTGGTTCAAAATATTCTATTTTCCTCCACAAAAACCAAGGTGCGTCTTATCATCAGGTGCATCTTATAAAGCGAAAAATAAGGTACTTATTATGTATTTATTTATTCATTTATTTTTATTTATTCATTTCCTGTTACTTATGTATCACCTGCATATTCTGCAGCACTCTACAGAGATCATCATTCATTTTAGGCCCTGTTCCAGAGGTGGCAGTTTAAAAGGTCCTCTTTAACGTGGACCTCAGTCCACCTACCTCCATGCCGCCTGGGAGGCAGAGTATTGCATCGTCGTCTCGTTCACAATCCTGCACCATTGCTATTGATTACACAATGTGTAGGTAGACTGCCCAATGAAAAAGTTGCAGCGCTTCGTATAGCGCCTAGGCACTCCAAGGAGCTAATCGACAAGGTCTGAACTGTGATCTCCCCTGTATTAAAGGGGTTATCCTGAAATTTGATATTGACCTATCCTCAGAAGAGGTCATTAATATCTGATCGGTGGGTGTTTGACACCTGCACCCCCTCTGATCAGAGTTGGCTGCACTCTATGGAGCTCCTCTGAGCATTTTGGTTTCTTACCACCTTACCAAGCTCAACCTAATGGGAGTTGTGACAGGAAGGCTTGAAGAGGACCCATGAACCCTCTTGACATGTCTATGTTAATAAATGGTTGTATTCCCCATGACATAACAATTCTGCATCAAATATTTGATAAGGCCTTATTCACATGTACGTGATGACATCTGTGACAAGATGGTCAGTGGGTTATCCATGAAGGATCCGTGTTTGGTCCGTATGTTGGTTTTTCAACCCCTGCATGTCGTCTGTATTCCAGGTACACCACCACGCTGTAAATTAGTTTCCAGAGCATCTTCCACCAATGGTCCATGAAAATCACTGACAGAACACAGATGACATCCTTGTTGTGTCAGTGGTTTTCACTGACTCATAGACTCCAATAGGCATGTTTGATGCACATCATGGACCAAAGTAGTACATGTATAATGGAACTAATTGTTCCCGTTCTGTGTTTTTGATCAGCACTTGGTTTTGACTCACAATCACTGATGGAAATAACTGATCAAGGCCGCCTAAGGCCTCATTCCAATCTCTGTGTCTGTTTGACAGTCGTAAAAAAAACTTCATACTGACACTGTCCAATGAGTGCTAACATGACAGACTACATAGGGGCATACCCCGGTAGCACCCAGCTGTTATTTATGCTTTTATCATTTGTCTAGTGCTCATTACTCATATGTTTCTTGTAGGTATAACCAAGGGAGTGCACAGCACAAAGTTAAAGGGGTTATCCGACACTAACAAATGCTCCCCCATATGCTGGGCCCCTCACACTGATTCTACTTACCTGGCTCCCCACCCCGTGTGCCACTCCTTGTCCTCGCACCGCCGTTGCTGCTTATCCCAGTGTGCAGATGAAAACACCCAGTGTCAGGGAAGGAGGCAGCCAATGGCAGGTGGTGACAGGGACGAGCCTCCCTAGTGTCACCCGCTATAGTATGGAGGCTTGTCCCTGTCATCGCCTACCATTGGCTGCTCCCCCCCGACACCAGATGTTTTTATCCACGCACTGGGAGAAGGAGCAGCGGCGGTGCAGGGACCAGGAGGGGAGCGGGGAGCCAGGTAGGTAGAATCAGTGGGAGCGGCCCGGCATATGGGGGAGCATTTGTTAGTGTCAGATAACCCCTTTAGGACAAGATGCTATAAAATCGTTATCACATAAGGAATAAAAGTACAAATATCTACTAGCGCAGACAAGTCAGGAGAACTGACTGATTCTTTCATTCTTGTCCCCGGAAAAAAAAAATCAGTTCAGCAAACGCAAATTGCTTTATGAACTTAAAATGCGTCAGCTGCATAACTAAGAAGAATGTACACAACGTAATAGTCTCCAGCTCTGGGGTTGGGACTGATGATTTTATGGAGAATGGAGGACGATCCCTATACTGAATAAGCTAATTAGAAAAACTCTATCATGCTCAGTGACCTGACAGCTATTCTCCCTCCATTATCTTTCTGGCGATGTCAGCTCTTTTCAGATCAGTTTTCTCCGGCCAGCGCCAGAGATGTTGCAGACACGTTATGCTTTGTTGGATTAGGTCAAATAAAATGACTTGCTCCAGAAGTACAGGAAATTGGTGTTTTATGTTCCTTTTATTTCCACCCAAATAATTTTTTTTGCAAAGCTCTTGTCCTAATTATGGAAGACAAATGATTTCTTTTTAACAAGGGTTAAACTGAGATGAGGCCCAGATAATAGAAGTTCATGCAGGAATTGCTTAGTCCAGGGGTTTCCAGTGCATCTGTGGATCAGCCTAGAGTTTTTATATTAGGTTTAAAATGGACCATATCTTTTGGTGCAAACTATTTTGGGGCATTCGGGTTTACTTACTTGCGAGGGCGCAACTATATGGGGTACAGAGGTTACCATCGTACTTGGGGCCTGAGGAAACCCAGTGGCCAAACTGTCTTGAAATATCAGTAATTACCCATGTACTCTTACATCACCACAGTGAAAGCGGTTTTCCTAGAGTTCGTTATCAATATCTGATCAGTCTGACTCCCGGTACCCCCGCTAAGCACTGGAGATCTGGTGAGCACTTCTGCCTCCTCACAGTGGCTATGTTTGGTATTGCAGCCTAGGCCCATTCATTCGAATGAGACTCAGCTTCACATAGCTTATGTGACCGTTAAATGTGACATCACTGTCCTAGGAAGAGGCCGCATTGCTCACTGGAGAGCCATGGCCTCTTCAGACAGATGATCATTAGTAGTACCAATAGTTGTAACCCACCAATCTGATATTGATGACCTATACTGAGGATAGGTCATCAGTATTAAGCTCCCAGAAAACCTCTTTATATCCCCTTCTAGTTTGGACCGGTAATAATTAAAAATGTCCACTGCCCCCGCTTGCAGAGCTTCTCTAGGATGATGAAAGTGCAGGGCTTCACTACAGATTACGCTATGGCACTTGTTTATACTACACATTGGTGAGTGTTCCTGTCAGGCTGCTCAGCCATTCTGGCATATGGTAGGCAGGATCACATTATTTCCATCTACTGTAGAGCAGTGTAGTGTGTAGTAAGGCCTCATTCCCTCACCCCCTGAGCAGCTCTGGAAGTGGTGGAAACGAGTTCTGCACACTTTCTAGAACAGGTTTTTGTTGGACATTTAAATTAGAGATGAGCGAATTTCTTAAACATTTGATTCAGTCGGTTGGCCGAATTTTCTGAAAAGATTCGATCCAAATTAATTTGTGATGAATCACGTTAAAAAAACAGCTATTTCCTGGCTGCAAAGAGTCTGTATAGTGGTGTAGAACACTGTGCCTTACAGCAACACGCATAGTGAGTCTGCTGTGGTAGTGAAACAATACTGTTAGTCAGTAAGACAGGCGTCGCTCTTAGAATCACTGCACACTTCACTTCTTTGGGCAGGTATGGGGCCAAAACTGACCAAATAACTCAAGTGTGAACTCAACCTTACAGGTCAATGTTAGCGTCAGGTATAAAGAACCGTGCAAAGGCCAAAGATCCTACTATAGCACAAAAGAGTGCACTTCTTCACGTCGTCAGCTGATTACACATAGATGTCTACAGAACCTGTTCTTTTAAACGCTTATACAAGTTAAGCCCCCCTGACAGAGTGGAGAGGGTGTCAGCAGTAAGTTTGTGTGGACGTCACTGATTATTTTTTCCTTTTTTCTGATCCATCAGAACAATAACCCCCAAAAAACACATCCTGTCTGTTGAGCATCAGCCTTGACTCGGTCAGCATTTGGTCAGTAATCCATCATCATTGCTAATGCCAAGAAAAAACAGGAGTGGATCCAAAACAGGGATTACACTTGAATGTAATTTTTGCATGTCTTCTGTGTTTTGTGCCCACTCCTGCTTTTGGCTACCAAATCATAAGTCAATTCTGATAGGACCATACAGGCCTTACAGCTGCTACACAGACAGGATCCGTTGTGTGTCTCATTTTTTCTTCCTTCTGACAGATCAGAAGAAGAGTCAAATAAATGATGAAGGCAAAATAGTGGCCCAGTCATGAAGTAGGAAGGGTGGGAACAGCATGAGAAGTCCACAGAGTGGCCCAATGACATATTGTGGAGGTGGCATCAGCATCAGGAGACCACAGAGTGGCAAGGTGACATAATGTGGAGGTGGCAGCAGCATGAGGAGACCACAGAGTGGCAAGATGACATAGTGTGGATGTAGCAGCAGCATCAGGAGACCATAGAGTGGCAAGGTGAAATAGTGTGGAGGTGGCAACAGCAGCAGCATGAGGAGGCCACAGAGTGTTAAGGTGACATAGGTTTGAAGTAGCAGCATCATCAGGAGACCACAGAGTGGCAAGGTAACATAACATGGAGGTTGCAGCAGCATCAGGAGATCACAAAGTGGCAAGATGACATATTGTGGAGGTAGCAGCATCAGGAGACCACAGAGTGGCACAATGACAGAGTGTGAAGGTGGCAGCAGCTGCATGAGGAGGCCACAGAGTGGCAAAGTGACATAGTGTTGATGTAGAAGCAGCATCAGGAGACCACAGAGTGGCAAGGTGACATATTGTGGAGTTAGCAGCATCAGGAGACCACAGATTGGCACAATGTCAGAGTGTGGAGGTGGCAGCAGCAGCATGAGGAGGCCAGTGTGGAGGTGGCAGCAGAATCAGAAGATCACAGAGTGGCATGGTGACATATTGTGGAGGTGGCAGCAGCATCAGGAGACCACAGAGTGACCCGGTGACAGAGTGGAGAGGTGGGTGGCACTAACAGTACCCGCTCTGACGATGGTGTAAAAAGGAGTACTTGGCATCAGATGTGTTGCATCAGGCAGGTGGCAGCATCAGAATAGTAGCTGAGGCAGGTAGCCAGAAGAAAGGCTGAGGCAGGTTCCAGGGCAAAATCGGGCAGTTGCGGCCACAACTCCAGTTTGACTGCCCAATAATCCAGCGGATCTTCAATGATGGCTGGCAGGGTGCACTCCAAGTATGCCACCACCTGCTGGTTCAGGTTCTGCTCTATGTCTAGCTGCTGATGAGTAGTTTCTCCATCCCCACTGCATACTGCCACGGTGTGTCTGGGTCATCTGCCTCGTCTTCCTCATCTCCCTCTTGCTCCTCCGAATGCTCCTGCTCCTCCTCTCCTGTCACCTGTGTAGAAAAACTACCCATTTCGCTTCACATTGCTTGTGCTCCAATGTCCTTCTCCTTCTCCTCCAGTTCAGCCTCCATAGGGATCATTGTGGCCATGAGATGTAGACTCCACGTCTCCAGTAGTGATGAGCGGCAGGGGTCATTTTTTCAAATCCGTTATATTTCGCAAATATATTGTAGAATATTCGTTGAATATTCTCGAATTTGAATATTCGTTATATTCTACCTTTTTTTTTTTACTCGAAAATCGGCAAGTTAATGATTGCGTAATATGCAAAAATTACGCAGTTAATACAGACGTGGGGCAAAAACAAATATATAGCACTATAGTGCTATATATTAGTTTTTTAGAATATTCGTAATTTTTTTTCACCTGAAGTTATGATGCCTCCCTGCTTAAGTTGTTTCTCAAGCAACTTAAGCAGAGAGGAATCAGGATTTCAGATGAAAAAAAATTACGATTATTCTAAAAAACAAATATATAGCACTATATCGAATATAGTGTTATACCGTATATTTGTTTCTTAGAATATTCGTAATTTTTTTCCATCTGAAGTCATGATTCCTTCCTGCTTAAGTTACTTGTGGGCCAATGATTCATTTGGATCATTGGATGAGTGCACGCATACTGTTGTCTCTTGGCAATCACTTCGGTGATAGATTGCTGACGGAATGACTGACGAGGAGTAGGAGGAGGAGAAGGAGCATCAGGACCAGCAGATGATGGTGCATATGTTGACGCAGGGCCGTCGTGCCAACATTGGTGCCCTGGCCACTCTTCTCCTTCTGCCCACAGATTTGACAAATGGCCATATTTACCTCCCCTGGTGGCTTAACAAAAAACTGCCACACTGCCGAGTAGGTGATTTTACCCCTAACACTCTGCGCTGACTAACTGACTGCTACTGCCATGAATCCCTGCACCACTACTTTCCAGGCTGGTAGGCTCCTGCGAAGCGGGTGGTCTACCCCAGGCACGTTTGGCTCCCGACCTCCCACTGCTGCCACCCTGCTTACTCCTGACCGTGCTACCGACTTGTTGGCTCCACCACTGCCTCACGCGCAAGCTGCCACCCTCTTCTCCCGATGATGATGAAGCCCCTTCTTCACCCGGCTCCCAATTGCGATCGGCTACATCTTCATTGAGTACTGTCTACATGTCACTGATGTCCTTCTCAATGGTCTCTGAGCCAGGAGTCTGACTGTTCCCACACCAGCTCCCACACCACTCTCCTCATCACAACTTACCCGTCTACCGGAGGAAGCAGCGAATGTTTCCTCCGGATCTTGGTTGGGCAGTAGCTGCTGACTGTCCTCTAGTAGCTCGTCCTCGCTGTATAGTGGAGCTGAGCCCACAGCATATAATATTTATCTGGCTGAGGGAACAGAAAAGGACAGAGGCAGGTAGAGGACTGGTGAGGGCACAAGGCCTGCTCCCGGGCCATGCCAACTAAGCATTGTGTCTGATGCAGGGGCGGACTGACAACCCCCTGAAAATACTAGTTACACACAGATAGCGCCCCCTTAAATAATTATTGGAACACAATGCTCAAAAAAAAAAAACTGAACCCAGGAAATAGTGCCCCTGACACTAATAGTGTAACCATAATGTCCCCCAAAAATAACTGTGCTAAGCTCATACTGTGCCAGGGTGCCCCCACAGTAATAGTCCTCCCCAAAATCCCAGCAATAGTAATAATTCTGTGCCAGAGTGCACTTAGTAGTAATAGTGCTCCTACAGTGCCCCCAACAGTAAATGTGTTCCAGAAGTAATAATGCTCCTATAGTCCCCCAGTTGTAATAAAGCCCTCTTATAATGTGCGCCAGTACAAAAAATTCCCTGTTGTGTGGCAGTAAAAGAAAAAAAAACTCCTCTTAGTGCCCTCAGTAGATCCAATGTCCCCAGAGTGCCCTCATTTGATCAAATGACCCGTACTGTGTGCCACTACAAAAAACACTTAGTGCCCCCAGTTGAGCTAAGGTTTCCATAGTGCCCCTAGAATTTGTGCCAGTATAAAATACTCTTATATAGTGCCCCCAGAAGATACCCCCATAGTGTTCCTCCCTGTCCTATATAGTTCCCACCAGAAGATGCCCCCATAGTGCTCCTCCCCTGTCCCTATAGTGCCCTTCATAATGTGCCAGTATAAAATGCCCCTATAGACTACCCACTGCCCCACATAGATGCCCCAATAATGCTTCTCTCCCTCCTTACCCATAGTGACACCAAAATGGATGCCAGTATTAAATGCCCCTATATAATGCCCCCATTGTGTTCCTTCTCCCCTTTTCCATAGTGCCCCCCATAATGTGCCAGTATATAGATTCACCAGTAGATGCCCCGATAGTGCTCCCCCCTTCTCAATAGGGACCCCCCATAATGTGCCAATATATAGGGGCCCCCAATAGATGCCTCCACAGTGCTCCTCCCCCTTCTCAATAGTGCCCCCCATAATGTGCCAGTATATAGGGCCCTCATTAGATGCCCCCATAGTGTTCCTTCACCCCTTCTCCATAGTGTCCCCCCATAATGTGCCAGTATATAAGAGCACCCAATAGGTGCCCCCATAGTGCTCATTCCCCCTTCTCCATAGTGTCCCCCCATAATGTGTCAGTATATAGTGGCCCTCAATAGATCTCCCTATAGTTCTCCTTCCCCCCCTTCTCCATAGTGCCCCCCATAATGTGCCAGTATATAGGGGCCCCCATAGTGCCCCCCACCCCTTCTCCACAGGGCCCCCACCCCTCTTCTTGCCATACTATACTAAAAATAATTAAGACAATAAATACTTATACTTACCTCCATGACACTCTCAGTGAAGCGATGCAGGCCTCTTCTGGCCTATGTCCCGCTCTGTACGGCTCAGGCAGCGCAATGACATAATCGCGCCGCCTGCACCGGCCTCTGATAGGCTGCAGGCGTAGTGCCTGTAGCCTATCAGAGGAACGGGCAAGTTTCGGTTCGAATTCCACTTCATCAGTTTTGATTCGCTTAGCTCTAATTTTAATTCAACACCTTTGAGGACATGGAAATATATATATATATATATATATAGATATATATACAGTGGAGGGGGTGCCATAATGGTCTGGGGTGCTTTTTCCTTCAGTGGAACAATGGAGCTTCAGGAAGTGCAGGGGCGTCAAACGGCCGCTGGCTATGTCCAGATGTTGCAGAGAGCATTCCTCATGACTGAGGGCCCTCGTCTGTGTGGTAACGACTGGGTTTTTCAACAGGACAAGGCTACAGTACACGATGCCCGCAGGACAAGGGACTTCTTCCAGAAGAATAACATCACTCTTTTGGCCCATCCTGCGTGTTCCCCTGATCTAAATCCAATTGAGAACCTTTGGGGATGGATGGCAAGGGAAGTTTAGAAAAATGGACAACAGTTCCAGACAGTAGATGGCCTTCGTGCGGCCGTGTTCACCACTTGGAGAAATGTTCCCATTCACCTCATGGAAACGCTTGCATCAAGCATGCCGAAACTAATTTTTGAAGTGATCAACAATAACGGCAGAGCTACTCATTACTGAGTTCATGATTGGAAGTTGGATTTCTGTTTTAGGGGGGGTTTAGTTGTTTTTTTTGGAGGTGTGGTCCTAAACTTTTGATCAGCTGAAAAACAGCCTGTTTCAGTTTATTCGTTGTTTTCATTAAATTAAATGCTCAAAAAATGTTTTGTCTCACTCCCATTTCTTCTTGTTGCTTGCTGAAGCTCTACTTGGAACCTTGTTTAGATCCAGCCATGCTAAATAGGATTTTTTGCCATTTTTGAAGTGGTCTTAAACTTTTGATCAGGACTGTATATATATACAGACGTGGACAAAATTGTTGGTACCCTTTGGTCAATGAAAGAAAAAGTCACAATGGTCACAGAAATAACTTTAATCTGACAAAAGTAATAATAAATTAAAATTCTATAAATGTTAACCAATGAAAGTCAGACATTGTTTTTCAACCATGCTTCAACAGAATTATGTAAAAAAATAAACTCATGAAACAGGCATGGACAAAAATGATGGTACCCCTAGAAAACACAGAACATAATGTGACCAAAGGGACATGTTAATTCAAGGTGTGTCCACTAATTAGCATCACAGGTGTCTACAACCTTGTAATCAGCCATTGGGCCTATATATATGGCTCCAGGTAATCACTGTGTTGTTTGGTGATATGGTGTGTACCACACTCGACATGGACCAGAGGAAGCAAAGGAAAGAGCTGTCTCAAGAGATCAGAAAGAAAATTATAGACAAGCATGTTAAAGGTAAAGGCTATAAGACCATCTCCAAGCAACTAGATGTTCCTGTGAGTACAGTTGCACATATTATTCATAAGTTTAAGATCCATGGGACTGTAGCCAACCTCCCTGGACGTGGCCGCAGGAGGAAAATTGATGACAAATCTAAGAGACGGATAATCCGAATGGTAACAAAAGAGCCTAGAAAGACTTCTAAAGAGATTCAAGGTGAACTTCATGCTCAAGGAACATCAGTGTCAGATCGCACCATCCGTCGTTGTTTGAGCCAAAGTGGACTACATGGGAGACGACCAAGGAGGACACCATTGTTGAAAACGAATCATAAAAAAGCAAGACTGGAATATGCCAAACTACATGTTGACAAGCCACAAAGCTTCTGGGAGAATGTCCTGTGGACAGATGAGACAAAAATCGAAGTTTTTGCCAAGGCACATCAGCTGTATGTTCACAGACGAAAAAATGAAGCATATCAAGAAAAGAACACTGTCCCTACTGTGAAACATGGAGGAGGCTCTGTTATGTTCTGGGGCTGCTTTGCTGCGTCTGGCACAGGGTGTCTTGAATCTGTGCAGGGTACAATGAAATCTCAAGACTATCAAGGAATTCTAGAGAGAAATGTACTAGCCAGTGTCAGAAAGCTTGGTCTCAGTCGCAGGTCATGGGTCTTGCAACAGGACAATGACCCAAAACACACCGCTAAAAACACCCAAGAATGGCTAAGAGGAAAAAATTGGACTATTCTAAAGTGGCCTTCTATGAGCCCTGACCTCAATCCTATTGAGCATCTTTGGAAGGAGCTGAAACATGCAGTCTGGAAAAGGCACCCTTCAAACCGGACACAACTGGAGCAGTTTGCTCATGAGGAGTGGGCCAAAATACCTGCTGAGAGGTGCAGATGTCTCATTGACAGTTACAGGAAGCGTTTGATTGCAGTGATTGCCTCAAAAGGTTGCGCAACAAAATATTAAGTTAGGGGTACCATCATTTTTGTCCATGCCTGTTTCATGAGTTTATTTTTTTACATAATTCTGTTGAAGCATGGTTGAAAAACAATGTCTGACTTTCATTGGTTAACATTTATAGAATTTTAATTTATTATTACTTTTGTCAGATTAAAGTTATTTCTGTGACCATTGTGACTTTTTCTTTCATTGACCAAAGGGTACCAACAATTTTGTCCACGTCTGTATATATATATATATATATATACACACACACACACACACACACCGTATTTTCACCCTATAAGACGCACCAGTCCATAAGATGCACCTAGGTTTTTGAGGAGGAAAATAAGAAAAATATATTTTGAACCAAAAGGTGTGCTTTTGCTGGGTTTTGAACTAATGGTTGTCTGTGGAAGACACTATTATGGGGGATCTGTGGATGACGCACTGTTATGGGGGCATCTGTGGATGGCACTGTTATGGGGGATCTGTGGATGGCATAGTTATGGGGATCTGTGGATGACACTGTTATGGGGGATCTGTGGATGACACTGTTATGGGGGGATCTGTGGATGACACTGCTATGGGGGGAATCTGTGGATGACACATATATAGCATATTATGCTATATATGTGTCATCCACAGATCCCCCTATAACAGTGTCCCTGTGTAAATAGTGAATGACACCCAATACAGGGGGTGGGGGCCGGTAACTGGTGTTGGAATGGCAGCGGGGCCCAGTGCAGTCACTGTATTCTATTACACCGGTCCCCGCTCACTGTAGTAGTCATATGTAATGTGTAGGCATGGGAGCTTTGTTAAACTATAGAAATCCTCTGCAGCAGTAGCAAAATCCACATAATACTTACTATGTTCATCACATGGTCCGTCACATGTGATGGACCGTGTGATGAGCGTAGTGACATCATCAAAGGTCCTATTCCTCAAAAAAGAAGACAAAAGAGATGCCGGCTGCACGAACAAGTGGATTAAGGTGAGTTAAATTATTTTTACTTTTTTTTAAACCCCTCCAGCCCTACTGTACTATACATTCTGTATTCAGAATGCTATTATTTTCCCTTATAACCATGTTATAAGGGAAAATAATACAATCTACACAACCTTGAACCCACAACCTCGGTACCACATTCAGTTTTTTATCACACGCGTGCAAAACGCATTGCACCCGCGCGATAAAAACTGAACAACGGAACGCAATCGCAGTCAAAACTGACTGCAATTGGGTACCTACTCGGACGGGTTTGCCGCAATGTACCGGGACGCATCCGGACCTAATCCGGACACGCTCGTCTGCAAGGGGCCTTATTGTTTGCCCCTCTTACTGAGCTGGTCAAACGTGCTCAGTTAAAATCTTCAACTGTCACCAGTCATATGTTCTGTTAAAAGATGTGGCAGTTAGGCCTCTTTTACACAGGCATGACAGATTAGGTCCGGATGCGTTCAGTGAAACTTGAACCATTTTGCAAGCAAGTTCAGTCAGTTTTGTCTGCGTTTGCGTTCAGTTGTTAAGTTTTTTCCGCGCGGGTGCAATGCGTTTTAATGCGTTTTTCACTTGCGTGATAAAAAACTGAAGGTTTACAAACAACATCTCTTAGCAACCATCAGTGAAAAACGCATCGCACCCGCACTTGCTTCCGGATGCAATGCGTTTTTCGCTGAACCCCTATTCACTTCTATGGGGCCAGGACTGTGTGAAAAACCCAGAATATAGAACATACTGCGTTTTTCACGTAACGCAGAACCATTGCAATTAATGGGTCAGGATTCAGTGCAGGTGCAATGCGTTTACGTTACGCATTGCACCCGCGCGGAAAACTCGCTTGTGTGAAAGGAGCCTTAGGCTGAGTTCACACGGGCCAGATTTCCAGCGCGGAAGCAATGCGTGAGGTGAACAAATTGCACCCGCACTGAATCCGGACCCATTCATTTCTATGGGGCTGTGCACATGAGCGGTGAGTTTCACACATCACTTATGCGTTGAGTGAAAATCGCAGCATGCTCTATATTGTGCATTTTTCACGCAACTCAGGCCCCATAGAAGTGAATGGGGCTGAGTGAAAATCGCGAGCATCCGCAATCAAGTGCGGATGCTGTGCGATTTTCACGCACAGTTGCTAGGTGACAGTCTATTCACAGTGCCGGTCTCTTCTTACTTCTTTAATCATGAGCTGCCGGCTAAAGGACCTGTGGTGACTTCAGATCACATGGTCCAATCACATGCTCCATTACCACGGTAATGGATCATGTTAATGGACCATGTGATGTGATGTCACCACAGGTCCTTTAGCCGGCAGCTCATGATTAAAGAGGTAAGAAGAGACCGGCAGCTACGCGATCAAGAGGAGAAGGTGAGTTAATCTTTTTTTTTTTTTTTAACCTCAATTGACCACCTACTAAGCATTCTGTATTAAAGAAGGCTATTATTTTCCCTTATAACCATGTTATAAGGGAAAATAATAACATCTACACAGCACCGATCCCAAACCTGAACTTCAGTGAAGAAGTTCGGGTCTGGGTACCACAGTCAGTTTTTTATCACGTGCGTGCAAAACACATTGCACCCACGCGATAAAAACTGAACAGAACGCAATCGCTGTCAAAACTGACTACAATTGGGTACCTACTCGCGCGGGTTTGCTGCAGTACTCCCGGGACGCATCCTGAACATATCCGTCACGCCCGTGTGAACTCAGCCTTATAGGGAGAGAGACACAGACACAGGCAGAAAAGAAAAGCCCCCCGAGCTGCCAGGCTGAAGACAATCTGGCACAGCAATTGGAGCAATGAATGTGGAGATCTCTGGATGATGTACAGGGCTGGTTCTAGCTTTGCACAATATGTCCGATTTTCATTTTTCACATCAATCATGGCATAATGTCTTTAAAGGACTATTCCGGTTATGAACTATTTTAATCTATCCACTGGATAGCTGATAACCGCCAGTTTGGGTCTGACTGCTGGGAGCCCTAGAAGGGGGGGGTCACATATCCTATAATTGAATGGACTGCTGATGGAGCCTGCGTGCTGCCTCTCAGTCTGTGGGACTGATGGACCTAGCTGAGTACAGTGCTTGGGTTTCTTGGTCAGCGTGCTGAAGAGCCCTTGAAAATAAAGCATGGCTATGGCTGAAGTAAATGAGTTTATCATGGGAAGTGATTACAGCCATGGATTTAAGCGAAAAATGTAATCAATGCACCTTATTGATGATGCTGCTTGATGAACTCTTCAATGAACAGTCAGTTATTCCTAATAGCAATGTTTTCAGTGAAATATGCATTATCCTATTATAGCAAATGGGGAAAACCAAGTACAGTTAAGTGACTGTAATCACCAGTCTATATACAGCACGTGTAACATCACATCTGAACAACCTAAAAAGGACAGTAAGCAATAATATCACACACAGGGGTAATGAGATCTCTCATTTTACCTACACGTGCCTGATTTATTATATCTGCCTGTGAGAGTTTGCAAAAAAAAATATAAAACATTCCTGTAATATATAGCAGTGGAGCCAGACTGCATTGTGCCAGAGCAGACAGCTGCCGCACTCCATACGGGTCTGTTTTAAAGGGAACATTCTTTCATAAATACCCTACTGATATCTGTGTGAGTATCACACCGGTCCAGCAGTAAATGATTATGATTGAGTGTATTATCGGAGCCTGCACCTGTTCTGCTTGGAGTTACCGGGATATGTTACTCTCCTGAGGAGGACATATAACAAGTTAATTACCCAACCAGGATGCACGTGTGCGCTGAAAGTCACAATTCATGTTGCACTTGCAAAGCAATACAACAATTAGATTTATGCAGGAAAATTTCTTTAATCTCAGTTGATCTGCCCTCCTGACATGTCCGTTTTAGTAAATACTTTAACAATAGCAATGTCAAAACTTTTTTTTTTTTTTTTTGTTAGTGCTCTGCATTGTGCATTTCTATTGTTATTCCTCCTGAAAATGTATGAATTAATAACTGGAGGCTACCATTTCCATAGTCAATGGCGCATGTCCATATCTTGTCTGGAATTGTCTTCTCTGCCTGGACATTGTGAGAAACTAGCAGTGCATGTCTATTGAGAAAACCCATTCACGAGATGGCCAACTTCTCCAAACAACATGATTTCTTTTTTATGGTGTCCAAGATGTCTATCTTAGAATCCAGTCCTTGCCGGGCGCAGCTGCAACGTGCCGCCCCCAGGGCCAATTGCTACCCAGGTTAATAGGAATGCCAAGTGGTGTGATGCAGCCCTAAATAGGGCCTGAATACCTACCTGAATACCGTCGCTCCCCAGGGTTTGACTCCAAAGCAATAAAGGGGGAAAGTTGAGGTAGGAGATGGAGAATAAATATCACTTAAAGACCCTGATAAAGTTCAACAGCTTTACTTGGGCAAACTTGCATCCAAACAATAGTAAGGCTTTTTTTTTGGTTCCAGCAGGCTTTGTCATAAACTGGCAGGCAAACTTGATAACTCTGCTTTCTTTCTCTGCTGTGCTAAACTCGGCTTGGGTCTGGTTACTAGACTTTCTGTAGGTTCTGGTATCCCTGGATTGAGGTGTCTTTGGCTGTTGTCCCCCTCCTGACACTCAATAAGTACATTAGCAAGAGTCAAAGGGGCTCTATGAGTTACTTCCCTTTGGAGAGACTCCTGCTGCAGCCGGAGAACTTTTTACCCTCACTGCTATGTCTTTCATGTCCTCTCAGCTCCACTATAGAGTCTAAAACTGGAATAACCTATAAATGCAACCTCTACTTTTGATAGGAAAAGTATCAATAAATCTCTTACTCTCTTCCAGTTATCAGTTTCCCTTTATGGTGTGCACCAGGCAGCCTACATCACCTAATCGAGAGACTCCGCCTAGAGGTTGGCCTAATATCTGACATCACTGAGTTCTAGCGTCCTGTGGCATGGTAACAGGAGGCTAGATAGACCGATGCATGATCAGGTGATATGACGTCACTGGAGCGGCTGGGTCATGTGATTTGGAATAAGGGCATAACCTGGCGGAAGTGCACATAGAAGGGCGGAAGTGACGATACCGCGCATGCGCAGATTGAACCTAGGGATGCCAAGGCTTCACTGATCAGCGCGAGAGGATCGGGATACACCTGTGTGAAGTGGGTTGGACGGAGTCTCCTGCAGCATGGCGGTGTGGCAGACAAAAGTATGTCATAAGGGATCGATAATGGAGCTGTTATTATATATAGGATTTTAGGAAGTAATGAGGGGGTTAATGGGTAGGGCTTAGCAGTAACCAATGCGAGGCCATGGGACTGTATTTAATGTTGACTATGTTATTTGTGTATTGGGAGCTTGATAAAGACCGTTTGGTTTAAACGTTGCTGCGCAAGGTGTAATAAAGAAATCAATTGGATCCATTTGGAGTGCCGTGGCTTATTTTACTTATTCTCTTACTCTCTTCCAGATACACACCGCCTGCTGGTGAACCAGGCATTTTACATAAACAAAACAGTTGCATAACAAGATTATTAATGCACCATGTGAAGAACCTGGAAATAAATGCACAGATGGCATTTATGTTAACCATTAGAGACAGTGGCGGAGTGCAGAAATGGTAATACCACTCTGGGGTATTACATACCCCCTTACTTAAAACCAAACTGCCCTCGGCTTGTGCTTAGGGTATGCTCCAGGGTTCCCTTATAAAGTTAGAGTGCTGCTTTAGACTATTTGATGTTACCATATACATTAATTGACATAGCAATGGCTACCTACAGGTCTCTGCCCGTTTAAGTAGGGTTTCTTGTTTCCCTCTCTGTATAACCAGAGAACCAAAAGACTGCACCAAGTGAGCACTCCTGACTTTTTCTAGTCTGTACTGGGCCCTAGTAACAAAGAAAGAGCGGGAGTGACTTCACTCTGTAATCCCTCCACTATGCAATAAAGGCTTGCAAATAGGAGGGTGGCTTCATCCAATAATCCCTTCTATGCACCAAGGACTAATCATGCTTTGCACTTTGTCACCTTGATATATAAACTGTTAGCTTTTACACACTTTTTCTAAGTGAACAGTGCCTTAGGGCACCTAGAACATATTTTTAGCAGCAGGGTTACCCTTTAAAAATGTTGAACTGCTTTACCACTTGGTCCTCCCTGTGTATCAACAGCACATGAACCCAAAGACATAGGATGTACTGGCTTCTTTCCCTCCCAAGGCTGTGGAGAGAAAAAGGTGAACTTCTGAAAACACAGGCGGGGCTCCCGCTATTAAGCTTGTGTAAAGTAGTACAAAGTCTCAAATCAATACAATTTTTGTGAGAACCCTCAAGGCAGGTGGGGTTCCCACTTAATCTTAGAAGGGGATAAAGGGAATTTGGCGCTGACTGGCACAACTTTGAGGCATTTTTGTTAGCAGCTGGGTAGAGTCTTAATGAGCCATGACCCTCTGGGTGAGGACCAAACACGGGGCAACAAAAACAAACAGATGGGCCAACAAGTTCTGACCCGTCAGACAGTCCATGTAGTGACTCCAGTAGTCCATGATTTTTCTTTAGATGACAGATGTAACACTGAGAGAGTCACTTATAGAGAAGGATTTGGGTGTCTTTGTAGATCGTAGATCAAATAACAGCATACAATGTCAATCAGCTGCTTCTAAGGCAACCAGGATATTGTCATGCATTAAACGAGGCATGGACTCGTGGGGCAGGGATGTAATATTACCACTTTACAAAGTGTTGGTGCGGCCTCTTCTGGATTATGCAGTTCAGTTCTGGGCACCAGTCCATAGAAAGGACTCTCTGCAGCAGGAAAAAGTACAAAGGAGAGCGACTAAACTGATAAGGGGCATGGAGGGTCTTAGTTAAGAAGAAAGATTAATAGAATAAATCTATTTAGTCTTGAGAAGAGACGTCCAAGCGGGGACATGATTAACCTTTACAAATATATAAATGGGCCATACAAAAAAATATGCTGAAAAACTGTTTCATGTAAAATGCCCTCAAAAGAACCTGAACCTGAAATCTGCTGGAGCTGCTGAAGGATATCTGGGGTCTGTCCCTTGCTTTAGTAGAGCTCCACTACCTCTAGTGGATGCTTCTGGTTTAGGTTGAACTGTAGCGTTGGCGATAGCTACTGTGATCTCCTTCTTCAGGGTGCTGGAACCTCCTGCCGGGGCAGGGGGTCTAAGGATCTCAGGCTGCAGTAGCTGGACCTCCGCTGGTGGTGTTGGAAAACGGGGCCCTCCTGATGAAGGGTACACCATTTTCCATGGGAAGTGGTAATGAATCACCGTGGGATGGTAGGAGAAGGTGGTGGTCACCTGTGAACCCATTTGGAGTGTGTGTGACGGAGGCAGGCCCAAGATCAAAACCTCCAGCTGGGGCTGTGGCTTTTCTTGAAAGTGGAGAACTCCAGCTGTGGTCTCCTACAGGCAGCATACCCGGGTTGGTGCTGCTGGATCCTCCAGCCAGTTCTAGGGTGCTGACTCTGGGACTAGGGGCCTTGGCTATCAGGGCAAAGCATCCCACAGCGAACCCCATAGGGGTATATTCTCCCAGGAACAGACTACAGTATGTCAGCCCTGGGGAAGATAGGGCTGCTTTACTGACCTGTGGCCTATGAAGAGTTCTTCCTTTGTTTAGTCATCAGCCAGGAAACCGCACCCCTGCTCAACGGAGAACCAGACAACTGTCTCCAAGCAACGCTCCAGCTTTGGAACTGCTGGGCGCAGGTCTCCAAGAGCTGGATGACCCATTCCTGCACAGCCTTCTTGTATTTACAGGTCGCCTGCGCATGGGCCACTACCGCTGCAGGGACTTCGGGTTTCAACCTCATGGAGGATACTGCAACTCTGGGCAGCAGAATGGATGCTCCAGCTGCCTCCGTCGCACCGGCCGGCACGGCGGACACCTCCGATCTCTAGGGCCCCGCTTCTCCATGGCAGCTTGTGTGTCTGTGATGGCTACTTGAACTTCGGGCTCGTCTCCCCCCACATCATTTTACCCCAGTCGGGCTGTAGCTGATGCACCAAAGGGGGAGGAGTCTCTGCTTCCCGCACTTGTGCTGTGCGGATCCTTCATAAGTTTAACGCGCTTCTCTGCCCAAAAGGGGTTAAAACAATGCTGTTAAGTATTTTTGTAGCACCAGTATATCCAACTGCGTGATTTTCTTCCGAATTATTAGGATTATTTCTTCCCTTGATTTGAATGCACTCATTATTTTTATTTCGGCCAAGACAGGAAGTAAAATCATTGCATATAAAATTACATACTGGGCTCTGTTTTTCCAAGAAGCCCTCAGGAAAGGCACATGAGGAATAATTGCACCTTCAAATTCAAACTATGACGTGTCCTTTAAAATGCTCTCGAATACCCTTCTAGCTCCCTACAGAAGCCCAGTTGAAGAGCATTTAAAAAAGACGGCGTCGACAGAATCATACATTGCTAAAATGAATCTTTACATTTGTTTTTGTATGTAATGCACCAGTATGTTCTTGGTTGACTTGTCTTATACATTCCCTAGCTACTTGAGTTAATGAATAAGGAGAACAGAACAGGGAGGGTAAGAAATGCCGAGAAGAAGTCAACACATTTTAATGGAAATGAGGATCTGCGGTAATGCAATAGGCGGTTTGTATCCCCACTCACTCTCTGATCTGTGTACATACTTTCAAGTGAGAAAAATATCAAAACAAAGCAAATCAAATCCACTCTGAGTCTGTAATGCTGGGGTACTCGTGCTTTTCTTCTGTGGCACACTGATAATTAAGAAAAGACGTTTGAAACACCCACTTCAAACAACCTACCATGGTTAATAAGGGGTAGGATAGCAAAGAACGTGCCGAAGATGTCAGCTCAGCCTTAAGTCATAATTACTGTCTTATATGTGCGTATAAAGAGGTTTCTCTTCTGAAAAATAAAATAAATCTTGCTCTCCCTGGGATTCTTAAGTAACACGGCCGTATACACCATGCAAATGACAGGCCAACCACAAAAGACAAGCTTGTCAGTCAAGAATTGTAGTACATAAATCAGTAGAGATGAGCTAATTCCTCAAAGTTCGATTCGGGCGATTCGGTTGATAGATTCCTTTCGCGTTGGATTCAATTCTACCGAAATCAAAAGCACTCCAACTGGCCTGAGAATTTGTATATGACATTCTGAGGTCTCCTAGGACTCCTAGTTTTTATCTGTAGTTTTTTACTGTTTAAAAAAATGTATTCAAAATTGCTCCAAATTGATTAACCAAAAGCCTGGTTGACCCTGACTACTTCACTTATCTCTAGTCATCAAGGATTAATAGTTTATTTCAATTTTAGATCTTGTTTACTTGTAAATATGTGATGAAAGAATAAAGGATCGTCTTGGGCTTAATTATGTAATGGTAAATAGACTTCGAATATTTGCATTATTCCACACGTGGTGGAGGGAAAATGCATTTAAAGGGAAAATATTGGCAAATTTGATTAATTAGTAAAATGAAAGTTCCAGGGTTAGTGTTTTACTCTTTTATAGAAATAACAAAATGGCTACACATTACTAGGCTTTGTCGGACAAGTTTTAAAATAGCATCCCATCTCTGACATCACTTCCTGCCCTGTAACTGTTGGCTGAAGCAGCAGCTCACAGACATCCTGCTCTGCCCCCCCCTGCATTCACTTTGCATGTAATATTGAGGGCTCTCAGTTTCCATTAAGCTGTATTTGGGCCAGAAAGCATAAAGACACAGCTACAAACAAGAGTTGGGAGCTCTTAGTGTTGTAAGATAAAGGGGTATTATTTTGGCTTGTAGAGCCATAGTGTTAAAGATCTACAGTGAACATAGCATTTTAGAAACTTTCACTTGAGGGACCAGAATAAAAGAATGACATGTCTCAATCTAAAATGACCCTGATACATGCATTGTGTGTAATTTGACTTTAATTTTGCTTCCAAAGTTGAATGTAGCTGACAATGTATAAAAGATTGGGACCTCCGCTCCAAAGGATCTGTAATGACTTGCTTTTCCTGTAGTTTTTTTAGCAAATAGAAAAAGAAGCAACTTAAACACAGACAACTAAGAAAAAAATGCAAATATGTTTTATGCTTTTCCAATTTGAGACAGTGATTGTTTTTTCAGCAAAACAGAGCTTTCACTGATTACCTAGTATTGTTTGGTCTAGGATGTTTTTAAGGTAGCAAATTTAAAAGTATAGAAAAAAGGACCAGACTAATAATTGCATTGAATAGAGTATATTCCAATGGTCAGTTGTTTTCATAGTAACATATAGATGTAGCAATTACCATCTGTACGAACCTTACATCACTCTATTTCAGTATCCCTCCACAACATGCAAAGTTATAAATCCACTTGCTATCAAATTATCCTATGGTGTTTATCCAGAAAAAAAGTTGTTATGTTCTAGCGAGGATCCAAATGACTCCTAGATCATCTCTCAGGCATAACACAAAAGGAAGCAGACAGACAAGACAAGGACCAAAACCGAATACTTTATTCACAAAGAAACAAACATGGCAGTAAGCTGGACCAGTATGTAAGGGACCAGTGGCAGGTAATACCACTAGACTAAGGGAACCGGTTTGACTTGGAACCAAATCCCAAAGGGCAGAGACTCAGTGAGTCCTGTTCTTCACAGAGCCCCTGATGGTGGGGAAAAACTTAACCGAGTGGTCACTGGTTACATCTCCAGGATGGTCCCGGTGCACTTGGCCAATTACCTGCAGAAACTGACGGTGCAAGCACCAGTGGTCCACACAAACAAGGACTGGAACCCAGGCACACAAACTGGAACCTGAACATACCCATACAGGACACCGTTCAGACAAGAAAATGGGAACTAGAACACAAGCAGATGCCTGGACCCCATGCAGGACAGATGCATGGCGGTCACAGACAGAGCTGCCCAAACAGGCAGATGAGGAGATGCCTGGACCCCTTGCGGAATGACACATGGAAGTCATAGGCTGAGCTGCACACATAGACTAGATGTCCTCCATCCAGAGAACCTAGGAGCCCTCTCACGGAAGGCATAGACTCGGATAAGCAGATGCCTGTTCCCCATGCTGAGTTAGTCCATGGGCGAACAGACAGCTGCACCACAAGACACAGAACCAGGCATGGAGACTTTAGTGTCTCACTAGGTGACCACACAGACAGGGCAGATGGAATATCCCCAGGTCAGGTGCATAGCTCCTACACCCAGCAAAGCTGGAAACAGACTGACCTCAAACCCACAGCACACAGGATGTAATAACAGGATAATGAGGTAATCTGACCACTATTGGATATAGTCTGTTTTTTATATCAATAACTTGTGTGTTTCTGAGGTCTGAAACCTATTTTGAAATATCTTATAAAATGTGATGTTTATTCGGATTCTTAAAAAATGAAATGTACTGTATAATATCTAATGGATGAGTAATCAGAGATTAGTCAAATGTGAATGTGGGAAAAAAAAGTTGTTCAAGCTTATGTACGTTCGAGGAGAAGCTACCCATTCTGCTTGGCCTGACTAGGAATGTCAAGTCTACATTTGGGTTCATCTCCTTCAGTGAAGAAGGTCCTACAAAGTCTGATCAAGATATTACCTTGGTAAAGTAAATATGATTTTATTGACTGTATAGCAGAGACAGTTTTGTCTCATTAACTTCTTCTCATGGCAATAGAAGGCTGATAGTCTTTGAAAATAACCATGCCAAGCATGATGGTCCAAAAATGCATCAAAACGTAGACCAGAAGAGGAGGGGGCTTTTCAGATCTTTTTGTTGCAACAACTAAAGAAGGATAGACTTTGTAAAATTTGGAAGACGAATAAGAGATTGCAGCTCGCCCAAAAAAATAAATAAAATAAAATTACGTGACAGTAAGTAGATGAAAAACATTTTTAGAAATGACGGTTGATTTCTACATTAAAATCGTGAAAATGAGCAACAAGGAAATCCTGATTGAAGTGAATCTGTGTTGCCATGACTACTAAACATGTCACTTCCAAATCTCAACATACATTTTATGAGGGATTTGACTGCAAATACCCCAGAGTATCAAAACTGAAAAGAGGCAATACAATAAAACAACGGGCTATAGAGCCGACATCTCTCAGCTAATTACTAAGTCTGGAGATGCCAAGCCAGGAGATTCTCTTTTATAGGAGACAATTCAAAAAGCATATGTGGTCCTATATTTCTAAGGTAATAATGTTCCCTCTAGAAAGAAAAAGCATAAAATGTATAGACAGGATCAGCTTCACTACACCGCATGAGGCAGCTTACCACTGTTTCTTTTTAATTTCCTCTGAATATGTAAGAATATAAACTGCGGTGGCATACCTCTCATGTAGAATTTTTTATTTTTTTTAAAGAAAAGGAAATAAATTGGGGGATCAGCTTCATGCAATCTGATAAGAATCTGTCAAATTAATTGTCTTATCCTGTTTTCTGTTTTTCAACACAGATATAATATAAGCCCATAGTAATATATATATATACATACTATATATATATATATATATATATATATATATATATATATATAAAAAATCTCAATCTGTTTTTATTTTTTGATTGTACTGTATACTTTAAATTGATTATGGCAGAAAATTACCTATTAACTTTTGTGGGAGACTGTTGTGGGCATGCTCTGTGGACTGGGAGTCCTGTGGGACTCCAAGAGACTGGTAAGAAACATGTACCAGTGTAGCAAATGTTGACTTGACACATAACATGTTGAAGGGGTTATCCAACAAATGTTAATCTATTTTTTAACTCAGATATCTGGATGACTTTCTTCCTTTCTGTGGGTGGGCAGAAGCTCACATGAGACAATCTAGCGCCTGTGTCTCCCAGGAAGCACTGCAATTAGCTTGTGTTAACCCCTTCTTCCCCTGCATAAAAATTGTCCCAGAGATACATCTGTCACGTAAAGCCCCCAAAATGTCCTTCTCTGCTGTCTAGAGAGAGAGATAGTTATATATTTCAATGAATTTAGAAGTAAGGATAAATGAATTAATGGTGTCTGGGTCACTTTAAGTGCTTCTCAATGAGATTACTATGCTCGCACTGAGGCTAGGGAACAGGGAAGTTACTGAGCATTTTCAATCCACCACTGAATGCAGAAGAAAGTGGACCAGAATGATAAACAGCAGGGGGAGCTATCAGGCAGGAAAATGTTCCCTTGGTTTCTAATGGCAATTCCCAAGATCCATAAGCAGAGACACCCCATACCAGGGAGACCGATAATCTCGGGTAATAATAGTCTTATGGAGAATATTAGTGAATATGTTGACAAATTCATCTCACCGTTTGTTCCCTCCTTACCGTCTTATGTTAGAGACACGAAGGATGCGGTCGCCAGATTACAGGAAATTCAGGTCACAGAACATACCCAACTTGCCAGCTTGGACATTGAAGCTTTATACACCAACATCAAACACGATTTGACAATCAATGCAGTAGCATCAGTTTCTCTTTACCAAAGGTACAAAATTTCACGCGCACAATAAGTTAGTATTTACACTTTTACGTTTTCTCCTCACAAACAATTATTTTTTGTTTAATGGGCACTTTTATTTGCAGTTAGTTGGGACAGCTATGGGGAGTAAATGCGCACCAAATTTCGCAAACGTATTTTTAGGTTGGTGGGAGGACACTATAGTTTTCACTGATGAGTTTTCACAGTACACCAAGCACATTATTTTTTGGGGTCATTATATCGACGATGTTCTGATTTTGTGGGATGGCACAACAGAACTGTTTCACAATTTTGTTGCCAGCCTAAACCAAAATGATGTAGGTATGAAATTTACCTCAGAAATACATCAGCATACGCTCACATTTCTTGACCTTCGAATCTCTTTGGAATCTGACGGCCGCATCAGGACAGAGGTCTATCGAAAACCAACCTCAACTAACACCTTGTTACATTGGCAGAGTTATCATCCTCTGCCTTTAAAAAGAGGAATTCCTACTGGCCAATACTTACGTGCTCGCCGGAACTCTTCTGACGATTTTGGTTTTGCTCGTGAATGCAATACCTTGTTGCACCTTGTCCATCAACGGGGGTATCCAAAAAAGACCCTACATAAAGCTTTTTATAGGGCTAAAAGTACCAACTGAGTAGATCTCCTAGTAAACAAACCAATGACTTTGAGACTTCATCAATAAGATGTATTGGCACCTTTGATGCACAACACCATAAGGTGTTCCAAATTTTACAAAAACACTGGCATGTGCTAAGTACTGACAATGACCTTAGGGAAGTTGTGTCATCCAAACCCAAGGTTACATACCGGCGGGGTAAAAATCGAAAGGACTTTTTAGTGCATAGTTTTCATAGCACGGATCCACCCAAAACCACCTGGTTAAAATCAAGCACAGTAGGAACCTACCCATGTGGTAGATGTAGTTTCTCTCCATATACACAAAAACGTAAGATGTTTACAAACCCTCTGGATGACAGAAAGTATGAGATAAGGGAGTTCATTAACTGTCAAACAATGGGTATTACTTACATTGCACTTTGTCCGTGTCCCAAATTGTATGTGGGCAAAACATCTCAAGAATTTGCCAACATATAAGCAGCATTAATACCAAGTTGGATACAACAATATCAAGACACGTCAGAGCTTTTCACAATGGTGACCCAAAATCCCTAAAGTTTTGGGGTGTGTGCAAAAAAACCTTGGGGCCACGGAGAGGGAATTTAGATCAAATCCTGCTAAAGGAAGAGACAAGGTGGATCTACCGCCTAAATAGCCTTAGCCCAAAAGGCTTCACCTATACATCATTTTTGTAAGATGAAGACAGCACACTATAATTTTTCGAAATAAATAGAATCCAATGTGAGCAGATACAAACGCTGGTTTATTAAATTTGTTAATATCATATTAATTTTGGCCATTAAATTCATATATTTTTTCTTCTGTGGCGAGTAGTAAACAGAGCCGGATATAGGAATTCCCAGATGGGGCCAACATCTCCTCACTTTAATGATTTGACAGTAGCTACTAGCTATAAAGTCAAAAAATATATGATATATGGTGGTGACTTTGAAGTGACAAGTACCTGTCAGGATAGCATTATAAATGCAAAAAGTCATACAGTGTAAAAACAGTATATTGAATAACCATCATTATTATACAAGGATTGTGAGAAATCATATAGCCCTTTGGGTTTCCATTACTGGGTCTGTAAACTAGGTTAATTCGCAATATACACGCGCAATAACATAGATTCTTGTGGTAGGGTAATTTTTGTCCCTGCTTTACATGCGCAAGTATATATGACTTTGTGGCAATATGAACAGAGTATAGGAGCAGCCGCAGTATCCTCATTAGTTCGGGTTCCCTCTAAGTCCCGGCGCATGTGTAGTAGTGATCATTAGGGGCATTCAGAGGCTAAGTGTGAGCCTCCTATCATCGCTGTTCTTCTGGTGCCTAAGTCCCAGCACATGCGCACTATGGAGATAGAAGCAGTCAGAAAACACTGTGTTTCTTCTGTGCGTTTGTCTAAGTGCCGGCGCATGCGTAGAACATCAGAAAGTGCGAACCAAGGACAAGTGTTGGCGGCGATTGGCACTGCGCAGGGGGATGTTTTCATCTAAGTCCCGACGCATGCGCATTACGATACTTGGGACTTGCATGAAGGGTAAGTGTGTGCGGTTGTTCCCCCTGCGCATTGGGTCATCCTGGACCTTCCCCATTAGTGACGCCACAAACCTGTCATTGCAATAATTGCAGCAATGATAGGTTAGAAGTAACCAGCTTGATCCAAACCTCTTTTGGATTGGTGCTTCTCCCCACAGGAAGTGAGAGATGAGAGGATAAATTCCTCCACCAGCGTTAGTTATTCAAGTCTGCCCGATACCCCTGATGAAGCCAGAATAACTGGCGAAACATGTTGGGGGGCGGAATCTAGGTTTTTAATCTGTTGACTGTACTGAGCCTTTGCAGTGATCTGTGTGCCTGATACATCAACACACGTTGCCATTAGGCTTGTTTAACCTTGGTGTCTATACCCCAGACACGGGGACCAAGTAGATATCAGGCACAGTTTGAACCTGTTTATACAGCTGGGATGCTGGTGTATGTGCACTCCCGCCAACCCATACATGTTAGTGACCCCCAATACACAGCAAGTCTCATGGGGTACAGTGCTTTTAACCTTATAGGTAGCTCACAATATATTATTTCACCTGTTTTTTAACATGAATAAGTAAAAGTTATGTTTTATTAGTCTGGGACAAGAGTGGTTAGTAGCCGTACAGGCAGTAGTGTTTAAGTTAAAAGATATCAACACTATCCACTATAACAGTGACATCTACAGCACCCCGCCCCAAAAACAGTGACCTCCACAGCGCCCCACCCCCACAGTGCCCCGTCCCTTAAAATTGGACCTCAACAGCACCCCCCTCCTTAACTTTAACCTTTACAGCAGCCTTCCCGTTTAACAGTGTTTTTCACAGCATACCACCCCCTTGACAGTGACCTCCACAGGGGCCTGCCCCCATGACAGTGGCCTTTACTGGATCGGGGGCTTGTCCTTTTGAACAGCTCACTCTAAGACAGCAGCACTGTACTGCCTTTATCAAAACAATGTGAGCAGCGATGCTCTGCGCTGGGGACTCTAAGATGGCGCTTGGTCCGGATGTCTAGAAGCTCAAGTTCTCGCGAATCTCGCGAGAACTTGAGCTCCTTCTCCCTGGCTAAGAGCGGGGCGCTGCGATTGGATGCGCTCACTGCCAGGGAGAGCATAACCGCACCCACTAGAACTTAGAGAACAACACCTACTATAACGTTGTCGCCTCATTTGCATATAAGGCGACGAAACTAATGGAGAGCGTAGCGGCTGAACGGGGGGTCCATTTGAAAAAAAAAAATTGTCTGGACATCAGTGAGAGCATCCCCATAAGGTCGTATAAGAATTTAACACACTATTTTCTGATGAAAGGTCCTCTTTAAGTGTCCATTTAAAGTTTGCTGCAACTCTACTGTGTTTTTAATGTCTTCAGTGTCATGTTTATCATGCTAATGTTTGTTGTCTCTGTAGGCCACAAGTTACACTCCAGAAAATAGCTTGTAAGTCAAATAATATGGCAAATTTGGCAAACACACACAAACACACTTCTTTGGTCCTTGGCAATTTTTTATTTCTTATACTACTTGTATTGTATATATAGCGCTACTATATTCTGCAGCGCTTTACAGACATTAGCATCAAGTTGTCCCCAATGGGGCTCACAATCTAAGTTTGCTATCAGTATGTCTTTGAAGTGTGGGAGGAAAACTGAGAACCTGGAGGAAACCCACTTAACACAAGGAGAACAAACTCCATGCAGATGTTGTCCTTGGTCTGATTCAAACCTAGGACCCAGCGCTGCAAGGCAACTGAGTCACCGTGCTGCCCGGCAATGATAGCACTATAACATTACAAGACCATGTTCTTTACTGTTGCAATCAAACAAAAGTGAACAATGGTGAAACACGGTTGTGTAGTTTCATAAGTCTTTATTGTGAGGTGCAATTTTGCATAAGCTGCTGGAGCCTGAGAACATATGCTTTAAAATGTCTACATAAGTCTTTTAGGCAGTGATTCATGTCAATGTCTTACCCATCTGAAACATAAGCAGCTATATACTGCTACAGTCTAACTAGTTTGTCTAGCTACACACCTAACAGGTATACAGTGTAAGTAGAGCAGTCAAATATGTCATCAAACAATGCATAGGAATTCTCCAGATCTTTACATCCCCAACCCATAGATTATCTTCCCATGGTCTAGATAGTGTCACAATCAGTGTGGGGGGAAACTCCACGCTGAACACAGGAGGGAAGTGGAACAGTAACTGGGCCTGGAAACTAGGGAAGAAGCAGGTCACCTCCTAGACAACCCTATTCCGGGTCCTATCTATCAATATGAATAGACCTTGAAGGTAGGAATATTTATATGCAGGATACCTAGGCTTTTATATCCCTATAAGGCCCTGGAAAAGGTTAGGACCAGAGACAACCCATTCCTCCCCAGATGGACAAATGGAAGTCTCTGTCTCAGGCCCAGATACAACAACAGGGAATATAACAAATACAAACTAACGTAACACTTAACTTCTGTAGAGACGGACAAGCAGGAACACCAGAGACAAACTCACACCAGCTCAGCCAAACCCAAATGAAGCTATCTACCGCATAGTCAGAAGGGTGGGGGTCAGACTATAAAGGGTAGAAGTGATGACCACTGAGAAACAGATGAGAAAAGGGAAGTGGTCATTAACCCTATCAACACTGAATCAAGAGAAATCAAGAAGGCTGTTAGATTCCGCCATGCTCAGCCAATCTCCTTGATTTCCTGACATCAGTCACCTGAGGGATCGTGACAGATAGCCCACATTGAGGATACCTTGTGGAAGCATAACCAAGGTTGCATAAGCAAATCCTATCTGTATTGCTCAATTTTAACTCTAGCATGATTCTTACACTACCAGGGGTTAATATTTTTTGGAGAAAAATCCTAAAACCAGCACGTCAAAATCTGTACATGTGTAAGCAGTAATCTCAGCCTTGTCTGCTTTGTGGTTTAATACAGTCTAATATGTAATATCTTCAGCCACATACATCAAAACCTCACTGTCTGCCTGCTTTTATCTAGATAATCAAATCATAAGGGCAAGTAACCAGAGGCAAACTCCTATTGTAACTCTAAAATACTTTTAATGTAATTTGTTTAGTAAACTGCAGTACATTAAATATCTATATTAAGTCAATTATAAAGACCCGAGCACTTTGCTAAATTAAAAAAGTGCACAGCTAAGATATCTATTATTCCTCTGGGAAACTATCCAGAGTGTGTCTAGTGTGATTAGATAGTCTGTAGACAGAAGAGACTCTAGACAAAGATATGAAAAGCTCTGCTATGGCTATGGAAGGCAACATCAGCGGCATACAGGAATTTTGAAATAAAAGTTACTATGGCTAAAAAGAGAGAGGTTAAGGAAACCAATCTTCTATCACAATTGAATGGGGGTCACCTACTCAAGACCTTTCAGGGGTTGAAAATTCAGCATTTTTTAAACCAGGACCTGAATCTGAATACTTTGTAATTCCATGTAATTAAAAATATAGTATAGCCACTGAGCTTTTGAAAAAAATGTATCTGTTTAGCGCCACCTGCTGTTTGTTCCTTTCCTTATTTGTCCATCCACCTCACTGAGGTGGTTGCACGTGCCCATATCTTCAGCTGTCACCAACAGTTGTTAGAAGGTGTCACAGTTACAGGGAAAGAGCTGCAGCAGAAAGGACATGTCCCTGAGCTTTGATAGAGAGAGAGGTGCAACAGAAAGGACACACCATCAAAGGGAGGCCATGCCCCCTGGTCTGCCAGCCTGTATTAAATCGGGCAGAACAATTGTAACAATGAAGGGAAAGATCCCCGGATCCATGTGAGGTACGGGGCTGGTACTGGCTTTCTTAGAAAGAGATTGCCATATACTATAGGACATGTAATTTTAACCTCTTTATGCCATGGATGACTAAACATGACTCATTTTGCTTGGTCTCCCTTTCATTTGAATGGTTGCCATGTAGTACCACATTTGTCCTGTACAGGCTGCTGCAGTGAAATGTGCAGCCCCCTTAGCTTACCTTCACAATAACAGCTGATCACCAGTGATTTTAGCTTCTGGATCCACATTTGGAGAGGAGGCTGACCAGATGAGACAGCCTCTGTCGCTAAATAATGTTCATGTGAAAAACAAGATTTAACATCCATTCTTTGAATTTCTAGTCAAAGGGGTTGTCCTGTAGTAAGAAAATGTCCACACCTATCCATGGGCTGTGTCTGGTATTGCAACACTGCTCTATGGAAGTGAATAGGGTCAAGCAGCAATTACAAGCCAACCCATAATGACTAGCAAGACCTCCCTTGGTGATATTTTAGGTCTACTACTACAGTGAACCTCTTTTAGTGACTCCGACCTCTAATGGGTGTCATGACTCTCAGGCTGCCTGGCTGGCTCGCCAGAGTAGCACTGATCAAATATGCCACCCAGATTGAAAATATTGCAGGTAATGAATCTCCTAATCTTCCAAAAATGTTAGACTGGCCAACAGAATACCAGTGTGCCAAAGTTTAAACAAAAATGTGCAATATTTTTTTATCGAATTTGGCTCATTTGGGAACCTCTGACCTATTATTGAAATAACCAATATTTTAATTTTTCAAACTACAAAACTATTTCTACATATCGGGGAAAACTAGTAAAGCCCTCAGTACCAAGTTCTATAGAAGCTTTCCACTACGTTGGTTAGTCATCAAATTTTTTTTAATGACACATTTTTTAAAATAAAGATTTGACCTGTGACATAATCTCCTGCTAGCTCAGCTCGTTCCAATGTGAGATACCCTCATTATTCTGGTTCTTGACCCTTCTTTATTTAGTTGTATGCAATATGTCAACACATCTTTGATGCTGAACTGGAAGAAATTAAATCTAGTGGACCATTTCTAAACATCAGCAGAAATAAGAGGAATGTGGCCAAACGGGGGCTAGGAGTACCCTGACTCAACACAATTCTTTGCTTCTGAGAAATTGAAGTGGTCACAGACTCAGTCAACCAAGCTAATCAGTCTCAAACTCCATCTGGTTCTCCAGTTGTTGAGGACTACTGAGCTCTGCAGTCTTCACCAGCCAGTTATTTACTTCTACAGCTGGACAACCACAGGTTACCCGGCTAACCCTAGGACACGAACACATGCATAGTTCTTTAATTCCTAGGTAGTGCTGAAACGTTTGCTTAATTTCCGCTAATAATCTCATTTGCTAAAATCATGCAAAGTTTATGAAGCACATCAATATAATTTAGAATTTCATAGCGAGCCTTAAACTGATTACGTGTGTCCAATGTGTGTGTTCTGTTATGGAAAACACATTAACTGACACAGGTATCAGTGGAGAATGGTTATACGCTTTCCTAATGAAATAGACTATCATTAAATGACCTCAGCACTTTAATTTCGCACAGGAATAGATATAGGAGAAACATTTTCTGAAGGCCTGAATGATGTATACTTTACAAGCTTCAAAACTTTGGGGATTATTTATATTTGAGGTTCAAATATTTCTGCATGACCAAGGCATTAAACACAATTGACAGATGCACGAGTCATGGTATGGTAGTAGCTTAAAAAAATTAATAAAAAATCTGGGGTCTTCTGACCCGTTTTCACCATGCAAACAAATCATTTGGGTTTGTTTTCCTCCTGTATGTAGCACTTCCTGTTTCTGTATCCAACCAAACCCATGATGCACTTCTCCTTCCTCGGCCACAGCTCCAGCACCGCCCCTAACAACACCCAGCTAGTTTATAGCTCCTCCCACCCAGCTAGTTACATAGACACTCCCCTATCACTGCCCATGTTGCTGCTTTGACACTCCCATGAACATGACATCACAGGAAATATGAAAGAGCTGCATGAACATGTTCATGTGAGCACAGCACAGAAAGAAGGATCGGGGCAATAAAGGTAAAAAAAAATAATACAAAATTACAGCTAGTCCATAAATTACTATTTTAAAGGGTGTTGGTGCAAACCAGAAAACCCCTTTAACTATTCAAGTCAATTTTGGCCCTATGGATCACAGTAGTTGTTGTTAGTTTTGTCTTCCAGCATTCTATCGTCCATTACTTTTTTATTTTAAAATCTGTGCAGTTAGTCGCAGTCTTGTTTTTTGTGAGACGACTTACATTTTTAAATAAGGATTTTGGGGGAGGTTCATATAAGGCAATGGTATTTTATGATTTATTTTTGTTGTAATCGCAGAATGCAATACAAATGCATTTCTGCTATGTTGTTTAAGCTGGTTACCTTATTGCAAGGGTGATTATGAGTTCAGAGGTAACTGTGTGTATTTTGAACTTTTAAAGAATCTGTATTCAATTAAAATGATTTATTAAAACATGGTTACGGTATTTTTTTTCCACTTTTTTAGGCTAAATAAGGGACTTTCACTAAATCTTTTTTAAGTCTATATGACATGACATTTACTCTCTGTGAGTATAAAATGGACAAGCATCAGTTATGGTATACCTAAGGTATGATCTAACAAGGGCTTATGCAGAAAAGAGGAGACCGATAGTAGCAAGAATGGTGGTTGTAGTCTGTATGCACTCTGTGATAGGAAGGGTGCACCTGTTCTTCCGGTCTGGGCACTCTCTGGTTTTGGGATTCTCCTGCCTAGGGTCGGTCAGGGTGCCCTTGGTGTTAAGAGTTGCTGCGAGGTGCAAGGTAGGGTCCCAAATAGTGACGGAGGAAGCAATAATGAAGCAATTTTGCAGTAGAGCAGTTTTTTACTGAATATTCAAGTTTAAGCACAAAAGTTACAGTTCTCAGCATGCACGGACTGGTAAATGTTACACAAATGCACTTTCCACAGATACTCAAGGTATCACGGCTGCAAATGTAGTTAATAGGCCAAGTTAGTTTTTTAACATCTTTGGCAGCATTTTTTATGTTATAGCATTTTACTCATTGTAGGCTTAAACTCATTTTTGCAATTGGTCTTTATTAAAAATGTTAGCAATTTTTGTGATACAGAAGTTACATTTCAGTCCGAGTGCAGACTGTCACTTTCTCCTTACTCTGAGTCCCGTCATCTGATGGCTCTTATCTCTGATCTCCTGACCTCATAAACGCTCATTATATCTAAATTGTTATCAAACTGATAAGAATATGGCTTAAATGAGTGTTTTAATAAAGACAAATTGCTAAAATGTTGTTTAGTCTAAAATGAGTACAATGCAATAACAAAAATGCCTCTGGTGATGTTCATAGCCTTTAAAGCAATTCTCCTTACACTGCACTTCTCTAGGTGAATCTTGCACAAGCATTGTAACACTTCTTCTTCTTCAATGCAACCTCAGGGCAGACCCTAATGTCAGATTATGAACAGGTTGCCATACAAGTCCACAATGTCCACTTTGGCATGTGGATACCTGGATAAATCTGCTTCTTATAGATGTCCAAGCTATTCTCCAAAGAACTTCTCTCTTATATCTGGCCTTGGTGGGCTTGGCCCTGGCTGATATCTAACCCAGGGATGGTACTTCCAACAGCTACCACACTTAACATGCACTATGTCATGAAAGTCTAAACTCACACTACTCTAGCTCTTTACTGATTCACTCTTTCCTATGGGGAATGGGAAAGCAGCCCAACCTAGTGACTAGTGGTGGTTACTATGGCTTCCTTGTATACTATTAATACAGTAAATACATAAACTAAACAAAAGTACATTTTAACCCCTTTGCAGTGCACCACTGCTTTGCAGGGAGACATTATACTTATACTAGACAACTCCTTCTTATTCCTCAGGGTGACTATATAAAACTGTAATTCCCAGGAATCCTGATCATTACTGCTGGTGACACACGCAATCACATAATATATGAAGGGGTTAAAGGGGTTGTCTCATCTCAGACAATGGGGGGTATCACTAGGATATGCTCCCATTGTCTGATAGGTGTGGGTTGGCACCTACATCGAGAATGGAGTCCCAAAAGTGGTGGAGGGCTCACTGCTAGAGTTGAGCGAACACCTGGATGTTCGGGTTCGAGAAGTTCGGCCGAACATCCCGGAAATGTTCGGGTTCGGGATCCGAACCCGATCCGAACTTCGTCCCGAACCCGAACCCCATTGAAGTCAATGGGGACCCGAACTTTTCGGCACTAAAAAGGCTGTAAAACAGCCCAGGAAAGAGCTAGAGGGCTGCAAAAGGCAGCAACATGTAGGTAAATCCCCTGCAAACAAATGTGGATAGGGAAATGAATTAAAATAAAAATTAAATAAATAAAAATTAACCAAAATCAATTGGAGAGAGGTTCCATAGCAGAGAATCTGGCTTCCCGTCACCCACCACTGGAACAGTCCATTCTCAGATATTTAGGCCCCGGCACCCAGGCAGAGGAGAGAGGTCCCGTAACAGAGAATCTGTCTTCATGTCAGCAGAGAATTAGTCTGCATGTCATAGCAGAGAATGAGGCTTCACGTCAGCCACCACTGCAACAGTCCATTGGCATATATTTAGGCCCAGCACACACACAGGCAGAGGAGAGAGGTCCCGTAACAGACAATCTGGCTTCATGTCAGCAGAGAATCAGTCTGCATGTCATAGCAGAGAATCAGGCTTCACGTCAGCCACCACTGCAACAGTCCATTGGCATATATTTAGGCCCAGCACACACACAGGCAGAGGAGAGAGGTCCCGTAACAGAGAATCTGGCTTCATGTCAGCAGAGAATCAGTCTGCATGTCATAGCAGAGAATGAGGCTTCACGTCACCCACCACTGCAACAGTCCATTGGCATATATTTAGGCCTAGCACACAGGCAGAGCAGAGAGGTCCCGTAACAGACAATCTGGCTTCATGTCAGCAGAGAATCAGTCTGCATGTCATAGCAGAGAATGAGGCTTCACGTCAGCCACCACTGCAACAGTCCATTGGCATATATTTAGGCCTAGCACACAGGCAGAGCAGAGAGGTCCCGTAACAGACAATCTGGCTTCATGTCAGCAGAGAATCAGTCTGCATGTCATAGCAGAGAATCAGGCTTCACGTCAGCCACCACTGCAACAGTCCATTGTCATAAATTTAGGCCCAGCACCCAGGCAGAGGAGAGAGGTCCCGTAACAGACAATCTGGCTTCATGTCAGCAGAGAATTAGTCTGCATGTCATAGCAGAGAATCAGGCTTCATGTCAGCCACCACTGCAACAGTCCATTGGCATATATTTAGGCCCAGCACACAGGCAGAGGAGGGAGGTCCCGTAACAGAGAATCTGTCTTCATGTCAGCAGAGAATCAGTCTGCATGTCATAGCAGAGAATGAGGCTTCACGTCACCCACCACTGCAACAGTCCATTGGCATATATTTAGGCCTAGCACACAGGCAGAGCAGAGAGGTCCCGTAACAGACAATCTGGCTTCATGTCAGCAGAGAATCAGTCTGCATGTCATAGCAGAGAATCAGGCTTCACGTCAGCCACCACTGCAACAGTCCATTGGCATATATTTAGGCCTAGCACACAGGCAGAGCAGAGAGGTCCCGTAACAGACAATCTGGCTTCATGTCAGCAGAGAATCAGTCTGCATGTCATAGCAGAGAATGAGGCTTCACGTCAGCCACCACTGCAACAGTCCATTGGCATATATTTAGGCCTAGCACACAGGCAGAGCAGAGAGGTCCCGTAACAGACAATCTGGCTTCATGTCAGCAGAGAATCAGTCTGCATGTCATAGCAGAGAATCAGGCTTCACGTCAGCCACCACTGCAACAGTCCATTGTCATAATTTAGGCCCAGCACCCAGGCAGAGGAGAGAGGTCCCGTAACAGACAATCTGGCTTCATGTCAGCAGAGAATTAGTCTGCATGTCATAGCAGAGAATCAGGCTTCACTGTCAGCCACCACTGCAACAGTCCATTGGCATATATTTAGGCCCAGCACCCAGGCAGAGGAGGGAGGTCCCGTAACAGAGAATCTGTCTTCATGTCAGCAGAGAATCAGTCTGCATGTCATAGCAGAGAATGAGGCTTCACGTCAGCCACCACTGCAACAGTCCATTGGCATATATTTAGGCCTAGCACACAGGCAGAGGAGAGGTTCATTCAACTTTGGGTAGCCTCGCAATATAATGGTAAAATGAAAATAAAAATAGGATTGAATGAGGAAGTGCCCTGGAGTCCAATAATATATGGTTATGGGGAGGTAGTTAATGTCTAATCTGGACAAGGGACGGACAGGTCCTGTGGGATCCATGCCTGGTTCATTTTTATGAACGTCAGCTTGTCCACATTGGCTGTAGACAGGCGGCTGCGTTTGTCTGTAATGACGCCCCCTGCCGTGCTGAATACACGTTCAGACAAAACGCTGGCTGCCGGGCAGGCCAGCACCTCCAAGGCATAAAAGGCTAGCTCTGGCCACGTGGACAATTTAGAGACCCAGAAGTTGAATGGGGCCGAACCATCAGTCAGTACGTGGAGGGGTGTGCACACGTACTGTTCCACCATGTTAGTGAAATGTTGCCTCCTGCTAACACGTTGCGTATCAGGTGGTGGTGCAGTTAGCTGTGGCGTGTTGACAAAAGTTTTCCACATCTCTGCCATGCTAACCCTGCCCTCAGAGGAGCTGGCCGTGACACAGCTGCCTTGGCGACCTCTTGCTCCTCCTCTGCCTTGGCCTTGGGCTTCCACTTGTTCCCCTGTGACATTTGGGAATGCTCTCAGTAGCGCGTCTACCAACGTGCGCTTGTACTCGCGCATCTTCCTATCACGCTCCAGTGCAGGAAGTAAGGTGGGCACATTGTCTTTGTAGCGTGGATCCAGCAGGGTGGCAACCCAGTAGTCCGCACAGGTTAAAATGTGGGCAACTCTGCTGTCGTTGCGCAGGCACTGCAGCATGTAGTCGCTCATGTGTGCCAGGCTGCCCAGGGGTAAGGACAAGCTGTCCTCTGTGGGAGGCGTATCGTCATCGTCCTGCCTTTCCCCCCAGCCACGCACCAGTGATGGACCCGAGCTGCGTTGGGTGCCACCCCGCTGTGACCATGCTTCATCCTCATCCTCCTCCACCTCCTCCTCATCCTCGTCCTCCTCGTCCTCCAGTAGTGGGCCCTGGCTGGCCACATTTGTACCTGGCCTCTGCTGTTGCCAAAAACCTCCCTCTGAGTCACTTCGAAGAGACTGGCCTGAAAGTGCTAAAAATGACCCCTCTTCCTCCTCCTCCTCCTCCTCCTGGGCCACCTCCTCTTCCATCATCGCCCTAAGTGTTTTCTCAAGGAGACATAGAAGTGGTATTGTAACGCTGATAACGGTGTCATCGCCACTGGCCATGTTGGTGGAGTACTCGAAACAGCGCAACAGGGCACACAGGTCTCGCATGGAGGCCCAGTCATTGGTGGTGAAGTGGTGCTGTTCTGTAGTGCGACTGACCCGTGCGTGCTGCAGCTGAAACTCCACTATGGCCTGCTGCTGCTCGCACAGTCTGTCCAGCATGTGCAAGGTGGAGTTCCACCTGGTGGGCACGTCGCATATGAGGCGGTGAGCGGGAAGGCCGAAGTTACGCTGTAGCGCAGACAGGCGAGCAGCAGCAGGATGTGAACGCCGGAAGCGCGAACAGACGGCCCGCACTTTATGCAGCAGCTCTGACATGTCGGGGTAGTTGTGAATGAACTTCTGCACCACCAAATTCAGCACATGCGCCAAGCAAGGGATGTGCGTCAAATTGGCTAGTCCCAGAGCTGCAACGAGATTTCGCCCATTATCACACACCACCAGGCCGGGCTTGAGGCTCACCGGCAGCAACCACTCGTCGGTCTGTTGTTCTATACCCCGCCACAACTCCTGTGCGGTGTGGGGCCTGTCCCCCAAACATATGAGTTTCAGAATGGCCTGCTGACGTTTACCCCGGGCTGTGCTGAAGTTGGTGGTGAAGGTGTGTGGCTGACTGGATGAGCAGGTGGAAGAAGAGGAGGAGGAAGCCGAGAAGGAGGAGGTGGCAACAGGAGGCAAAGAATGTTGCCCTGCGATCCTTGGCGGCGGAAGGACGTGCGCCAAACAGCTCTCCGCCTGGGGCCCAGCTGCCACTACATTTACCCAGTGTGCAGTTAGGGAGATATAGCGTCCCTGGCCGTGCTTACTGGTCCACGTATCTGTGGTTAGGTGGACCTTGCCACAGATGGCGTTGCGCAGTGCACACTTGATTTTATCGGATACTTGGTTGTGCAGGGAAGGCACGGCTCTCTTGGAGAAGTAGTGCCGGCTGGGAACAACATACTGTGGGACAGCAAGCGACATGAGCTGTTTGAAGCTGTCTGTGTCCACCAGCCTAAATGACAGCATTTCATAGGCCAGTAGTTTAGAAATGCTGGCATTCAGGGCCAGGGATCGAGGGTGGCTAGGTGGGAATTTACGCTTTCTATCAAATGTTTGTGAGATGGAGAGCTGAACGCTGGCGTGTGACATGGTTGAGACGCTTGGTGACGGAGGTGGTGGTGGTGGTGTTGGTGGTACATCCCCTGTTTGCTGGGCGGCAGGTGCCAACGTTCCTCCAGAGGCGGAGGAAGAGGCCGAGGCGGCAGCAGCAGAATAGGCCGAGGCGGCAGCAGCAGAAGAGGTAGCAGGGGGAGCCTGAGTGACTTCCTTGGTTTTAAGGTGTTTACTCCACTGCAGTTCATGCTTTGCATGCAGGTGCCTGGTCATGCAGGTTGTGCTCAGGTTCAGAACGTTAATGCCTCGCTTCAGGCTCTGATGGCACAGCGTGCAAACCACTCGGGTCTTGTCGTCAGCACATTGTTTGAAGAAGTGCCATGCCAGGGAACTCCTTGAAGCTGCCTTTGGGGTGCTCGGTCCCAGATGGCGGCGGTCAGTAGCAGGCGGAGTCTCTTGGCGGCGGGTGTTCTGCTTTTGCCCACTGCTCCCTCTTTTGCTACGCTGTTGGCTCGGTCTCACCACTGCCTCTTCCTCCGAACTGTGAAAGTCAGTGGCACGACCTTCATTCCATGTGGGGTCTAGGACCTCATCGTCCCCTGCATCGTCTTCCACCCAGTCTTGATCCCTGACCTCCTGTTCAGTCTGCACACTGCAGAAAGACGCAGCAGTTGGCACCTGTGTTTCGTCATCATCAGAGACATGCTGAGGTGGTATTCCCATGTCCTCATCATCAGGAAACATAAGTGGTTGTGCGTCAGTGCATTCTATGTCTTTCACCGCTGGGGAAGGGCTAGGTGGATGCCCTTGGGAAACCCTGCCAGCGGAGTCTTCAAACAGCATAAGAGACTGCTGCATAACTTGAGGCTGAGACAGTTTCCCTGGTATGCATGGGGGTGATGTGACAGACTGATGGGGTTGGTTTTCAGGCGCCATCTGTGCGCTTTCTGCAGAAGACTGGGTGGGAGATAATGTGAACGTGCTGGATCCACTGTCGGCCACCCAATTGACTAATGCCTGTACCTGCTCAGGCCTTACCATCCTTAGAACGGCATTGGGCCCCACCATATATCGCTGTAAATTCTGGCGGCTACTGGGACCTGAGGTAGTTGGTACACTAGGACGTGTGGATGTGGCAGAACGGCCACGTCCTCTCCCAGCACCAGAGGGTCCACTAACACCACCACGACCATGTCCACGTCCGCGTCCCTTACTAGATGTTTTTCTCATTGTTATGGTTCACCACAACAACAAATATATTATTTGGCCCAATGTATTGTATTCAAATTCAGCGGGATATAAATTTGAGGCCTAGTATTTAGGCGCTGGGTGACCGGTATGGATTTAGTGACAGAATTAGACTTGGAAATGCACAGAAGCGTGTGTGTGAAGTTATTCTGAATGACCCTATGTGCACCTTCAATATGATCTACCCTTTTAGGGATAGATTTCAAATAGCTCTGATATAGCAGAAACGACTAAATTATGAAATTGCTAAATTGGGAATTGTATTTCAACCCAGAACAAAAAATGTGCTTTGACGGACACTAAATAACTTTCCCAGCCACAACAGGACAGCGGTAACGAGAGATTTAGCGGGATATAAATTTGAGGCCTAGTATTTAGGCGCTGGGTGACAGGTATGGGTTTAGTGACAGAATTAGATTTGGAAATGCACAGTAGCGGGTGTGTGAAGTTATTCTGAATGACCCTATGTGCACCTTGAATATTATATACCCTTTTAGGGATAGATTTCAAATAGCTCTGATATAGCAGAAACCACTAAATTATGAAATTGCTAAATTGGGAATTGTATTTCAACCCAGAACAAGAAATGTGCTTGAACGGACACTAAATAACTCGCCCAGCTACAGCACTAGGGACAGATTTAGCGGGATATAAATTTGAGGCCTAGTATTTAGGCGCTGGGTGACAGGTATGGGTTTAGTGCCAGAATTAGACTTGGAAATACACAGTAGCGGGTGTGTGTGAAGTTATTCTGAATGACCCAATGTGCACCTTGAATATTATATACCCTTTTAGGGATAGATTTCAAATAGCTCTGATATAGCAGAAACCACTAAATTATGAAATTGCTAAATTGGGAATTGTATTTCAACCCAGAACAAGAAATGTGCTTGAACGGACACTAAATAACTCGCCCAGCTACAGCACTAAGGACAGATTTAGCGGGATATAAATTTGAGGCCTAGTATTTAGGCGCTGGGTGACAGGTATGGGTTTAGTGCCAGAATTAGACTTGGAAATACACAGTAGCGGGTGTGTGTGAAGTTATTCTGAATGACCCAATGTGCACCTTGAATATTATATACCCTTTTAGGGATAGATTTCAAATAGCTCTGATATAGCAGAAACCACTAAATTATGAAATTGCTAAATTGGGAATTGTATTTCAACCCAGAACAAGAAATGTGCTTGAACGGACACTAAATAACTCGCCCAGCTACAGCACTAAGGACAGATTTAGCGGGATATAAATTTGAGGCCTAGTATTTAGGCGCTGGGTGACAGGTATGGGTTTAGTGCCAGAATTAGACTTGGAAATACACAGTAGCGGGTGTGTGTGAAGTTATTCTGAATGACCCAATGTGCACCTTGAATATTATATACCCTTTTAGGGATAGATTTCAAATAGCTCTGATATAGCAGAAACCACTAAATTATGAAATTGCTAAATTGGGAATTGTATTTCAACCCAGAACAAGAAATGTGCTTGAACGGACACTAAATAACTCGCCCAGCTACAGCACTAAGGACAGATTTAGCGGGATATAAATTTGAGGCCTAGTATTTAGGCGCTGGGTGACAGGTATGGGTTTAGTGCCAGAATTAGACTTGGAAATACACAGTAGCGGGTGTGTGTGAAGTTATTCTGAATGACCCAATGTGCACCTTGAATATTATATACCCTTTTAGGGATAGATTTCAAATAGCTCTGATATAGCAGAAACCACTAAATTATGAAATTGCTAAATTGGGAATTGTATTTCAACCCAGAACAAGAAATGTGCTTGAACGGACACTAAATAACTCGCCCAGCTACAGCACTAGGGACAGATTTAGCGGGATATAAATTTGAGGCCTAGTATTTAGGCGCTGGGTGACAGGTATGGGTTTAGTGCCAGAATTAGACTTGGAAATACACAGTAGCGGGTGTGTGTGAAGTTATTCTGAATGACCCAATGTGCACCTTGAATATTATATACCCTTTTAGGGATAGATTTCAAATAGCTCTGATATAGCAGAAACCACTAAATTATGAAATTGCTAAATTGGGAATTGTATTTCAACCCAGAACAAGAAATGTGCTTGAACGGACACTAAATAACTCGCCCAGCTACAGCACTAAGGACAGATTTAGCGGGATATAAATTTGAGGCCTAGTATTTAGGCGCTGGGTGACAGGTATGGGTTTAGTGCCAGAATTAGACTTGGAAATACACAGTAGCGGGTGTGTGTGAAGTTATTCTGAATGACCCAATGTGCACCTTGAATATTATATACCCTTTTAGGGATAGATTTCAAATAGCTCTGATATAGCAGAAACCACTAAATTATGAAATTGCTAAATTGGGAATTGTATTTCAACCCAGAACAAGAAATGTGCTTGAACGGACACTAAATAACTCGCCCAGCTACAGCACTAAGGACAGATTTAGCGGGATATAAATTTGAGGCCTAGTATTTAGGCGCTGGGTGACAGGTATGGGTTTAGTGCCAGAATTAGACTTGGAAATACACAGTAGCGGGTGTGTGTGAAGTTATTCTGAATGACCCAATGTGCACCTTGAATATTATATACCCTTTTAGGGATAGATTTCAAATAGCTCTGATATAGCAGAAACCACTAAATTATGAAATTGCTAAATTGGGAATTGTATTTCAACCCAGAACAAGAAATGTGCTTGAACGGACACTAAATAACTCGCCCAGCTACAGCACTAAGGACAGATTTAGCGGGATATAAATTTGAGGCCTAGTATTTAGGCGCTGGGTGACAGGTATGGGTTTAGTGCCAGAATTAGACTTGGAAATACACAGTAGCGGGTGTGTGTGAAGTTATTCTGAATGACCCAATGTGCACCTTGAATATTATATACCCTTTTAGGGATAGATTTCAAATAGCTCTGATATAGCAGAAACCACTAAATTATGAAATTGCTAAATTGGGAATTGTATTTCAACCCAGAACAAGAAATGTGCTTGAACGGACACTAAATAACTCGCCCAGCTACAGCACTAAGGACAGATTTAGCGGGATATAAATTTGAGGCCTAGTATTTAGGCGCTGGGTGACAGGTATGGGTTTAGTGCCAGAATTAGACTTGGAAATACACAGTAGCGGGTGTGTGTGAAGTTATTCTGAATGACCCAATGTGCACCTTGAATATTATATACCCTTTTAGGGATAGATTTCAAATAGCTCTGATATAGCAGAAACCACTAAATTATGAAATTGCTAAATTGGGAATTGTATTTCAACCCAGAACAAGAAATGTGCTTGAACGGACACTAAATAACTCGCCCAGCTACAGCACTAGGGACAGATTTAGCTGGATATAAATTTGAGGCCTAGTATTTAGGCGCTGGGTGACAGGTATGGGTTTAGTGCCAGAATTAGACTTGGAAATACACAGTAGCGGGTGTGTGTGAAGTTATTCTGAATGACCCAATGTGCACCTTGAATATTATATACCCTTTTAGGGATAGATTTCAAATAGCTCTGATATAGCAGAAACCACTAAATTATGAAATTGCTAAATTGGGAATTGTATTTCAACCCAGAACAAGAAATGTGCTTGAACGGACACTAAATAACTCGCCCAGCTACAGCACTAAGGACAGATTTAGCGGGATATAAATTTGAGGCCTAGTATTTAGGCGCTGGGTGACCGGTATGGATTTAGTGACAGAATTAGACTGGGATATGGCCAAAAAATAAACAGACTATTGCTGGTTAAATGCACTTGGTGTGACAGCTTCACCCTGATGTAGGCTTTAGCCAAAAAACAACCACACCATTGAGGGTTAAATGCACTTGGTGACAGGCGCAGCTTGCCCCTGATTTAGTATATGGCCAAAAAATGAACAGACTATTGCTGGTTAAATGCACTTGGTGTGACAGCTTCACCCTGATGTAGGCTTTAGCCAAAAAACAACCACACCATTGAGGGTTAAATGCACTTGGTGACAGGCGCAGCTTGCCCCTGATTTTGTATATGGCCAAAAAATGAACAGACTATTGCTGGTTAAATGCACTTGGTGTGACAGCTTCACCCTGATGTAGGCTTTAGCCAAAAAACAACCACACCATTGAGGGTTAAATGCACTTGGTCGCAGCTTGTGCTGGCGCACCACAAGACACAAAATGGCCGCCGATCACCCCAGAAAAATGTGACTGACAAACGGTCTGGGCAGCCTAAAAACAGTGAGCAATTGAGGATCAGCAGCTCAATGATCCACAGCTGCAGATCGATCAGTTAATCAAGTCCTTTGGAGGAGTTAATCTGCCTAATCTCGCCCTACTGTCGCAGCCGCAACCTCTCCCTACGCTAATCAGAGCAGAGTGACGGGCGGCGCTATGTGACTCCAGCTTAAATAGAGGCTGGGTCACATGGTGCTCTGGCCAATCACAGCCATGCCAATAGTAGGCATGGCTGTGATGGCCTCTTGGGGCAAGTAGTATGACGCTTGTTGATTGGCTGCTTTGCAGCCTTTCAAAAAGCGCCAAGAAAGCGTCACAAAAGCGCGAAGAAAGCGACGAACACCGAACCCGAACCCGGACTTTTACGAAAATGTCCGGGTTCGGGTCCGTGTCACGGACACCCCAAAATTCGGTACGAACCCGAACTATACAGTTCGAGTTCGCTCATCCCTACTCACTGCGCATGTGCAGCCACCCTCCATTCATTTTCTATGGGTCTGACGAAAATAGCTGAGTGCTGGCACAGCTATTTCCGTCGGGCCCATAGAAGTGAATAGGAGTGGTGGCCGGTCTTGCGCGGTGTGCTCCTATTCACTTCTATTGGGAGAGCGGTTGGCGGTGGCTGGACCAGAGTTGGCGGTGGCCACCACTTTGCGGGGCTCCATTTCCTATAAGACAATGGGGGCATATCCTAGCTATATACCTCTATTGTCCGAGATGAGACAACCCTTTAAGCTGATTGGACCTCTTTTCAAATTTGTAATGAAATCCGACTGGCTAATTGCCACCAGATAACCTTTTATGCCATAAGGAGTTGGTCAAATTAAGATATCATGTCAGATAAACCAGCAAAAGGCAAACATAGCACTGCTACATCTGTAATATTTGTCTCTTGTATAAGGCACTTTTAAGGCAGAAGATGCAACGCTATCAATAATGTAAATTCTGCCTGGCCTTCCATATGTAGTGACATCATAATCCCATAAAAGCTGGACTAAATAGGATATTGACTAGAATAGTGTCCTCGAAAGTTCTTCAGCCGTTACAAGTCACAAAAACCTCATTTCCTTGAGTGATTTTGTCAGAGTGACTCTGCTTGTCACAGGTTTACCGCTGGAGAAGATCTGCTAATCTTCACTGAACTTTTATAAGTGATAAAGATATTGAACCGTTGTGAGCATTTTCAAGGTTTTTCAACTATCCCTTCTGTGATGTGAAATGCCAGGGGCTACAACTTTTTTCCAGGCTATTGCACAATGTAATTGGGGATTTAAGATTTTACAATTCTAGTATTTTTTTTTTCTCAAGAAAAGTTTTTTTTCCCTCCAGATAATGTTGATTGGTTTATTCAGTCTTTAGTGTCTTCTATTCATTATTTTATCATCAGGGATGGACTGTCCGTTTGGGCATTAAATCAGTTCTCAAGGACTCATTCCTAGGAGGTCAACACAGCCCCTGTGTCAAGTGCAGTACATGGTCTGATGCTACATGATTATTGTCTCTTGGAGGTGCAAAACTACTGACAGATATAGGTCACTGGGTAACATCAAGTTTGATGTTAGCGGCTGAAGATGCTGCTCCTGCAAGTGTACTTGAAGGGCATCGGGTTGGGCTCCAGTGCTTAATTCTCAGGGCATGAGCCACTCCACAGCTCCTCTCCTGTAAGTGATGGCTGTAGCATCCAACCAGGAGACTGCTATAGCCATCAACCTGCGGGCCTGCTCTCGGTGCACTTGAAGAAGCGGCACCCTCGGCAATCAAAGTACATTTTTACATCAATCCTTAGATTAAAAGCTGTGACAGAGATATGTATTACCACCTGTCCCCTGCCCCAACCTATATCTGTCAGCAGTTTTGCATCAATAAAACTGCTGACAGACTCGTTTTAACCTTGCTCATGTGCATTATAATGATGGATCGGTCAGGGCCCCAGAAGTCAAGGAAATGCACCGTCCTTCCTTGCCTAGGAAGCAAAACTAGGAAGCGTTATGCCCCTTGTAATTGCATCCTATGAACATCAGATTCCCACCTCCAGGGTCCATCGATGATCTAATGTGTATGGTGGACTCATAAGCATTGAGCATCTGTTCTTATGCCCACGAGCGTTTTTGACGCATCATTTCTGCGTTCAGGAAAAATCACAGCACATTCAATATTCAGTGTTTTTCACACAGTTCTGGTTCCAAAGAAGTGAATGGGGTTTCAGAGAAAAATGGATTGTATCCGGATGCAATGTGTTTTTCACTGATGGTTGCTAGGAGATGTAGATTGTTACTCTTCAGGTTTTTTTTCACGCGCACGAAAAACGCATCAAAACTGATTGCACGAAAAAAATATAAAACACTGAAGGCAATCACAGACAAAACTGACTGAATTTGCCTGCACAACCATCATTTTTTTCCTGAACAGACCCTGAGAGAATCCGTAAATCTCGTGTGAATGAGGCCTAATACAAATAATGTATAAAGTCAACATATAAGCACCACTTCATAACCCAATAGCATTTGTGGTCCCAGAGCATGAGTCATATAGACCTATATTTATCAAGCCGTAAGAGAACCTTCTTGGCGATTTTTCTTTTGAATGAGTCACATAATTGTCAAATTGTCATGAAATCACTCGAAATCGGCTTGTTTTGTTTGATAAATTGTCTCGCTACCGTAGTCTGCAGTCTGAGTGTTTGACCTTTCTCACATTGGTTGAACTGGTGGTTCAGTAGTCACAGTAGGGGTAATTTGAAATTCTTAATTCCCTTCAATTCTTCTCATCCAATCATGATACATTGATGTCAGCTCGTTCTTTTGCCATATCAAAGTATGTCCAAAGTATGACATCATTTTTTTATACGAACATATAACTGGGAAGTTTTAGGAAGAGTTGGAACTATGTGATAAAACGCAGACATCTTTTTGGTTATTGAAAGCCTTAATTTATAGTATTAAAGGTATTCTGTCACTACATTTTACCCCCTACATTAAAACATAGCTACTTGTAGGTCTCCCTGAGCTGTATTCAATGATGCCCTTATTAACTAATAGTCTTGATTTATTTCTTTATAAAATCGATTTTAGTGATGTGCTCATGACTTACATAAGGTGCCCAAGGGGATGTCCTTTCCTAACTTGGTGCCCAACCGGTCCGGTGCCCAGCGCCGCCTTCCTGAGTCCAGCGCCGCCTCTAATATAATATATTCAAGAGCCGGTGCGCTGACGTACAGTAATCCCTGAGTCTGTTTGAAATCCCACGTGTGCGCACTACACACTATAGTCTGCGCCCGTGCAAACTACAGGTAATGGCATCGTCGAGCAAAGAGCGCATATTTTCATTTTTGGGAAAGGGGCTTTTTGTTTTTACTTGGAACTTTATTTTTTTTATTATGGAAAACAGTTTTTTTTTTACTTTTTTTGTCCCACTCTGGGACTTCAACTTCTGGAGGTCTGATCCCCTCTGCAATGCATTACAATACATTGTGTATTGTAATGCATTGCAGGTCAGCTTGTATGCTGACAGCCTGCCTGTGAGACCCACAGGTTTGCCTACTCTGCCATCGGGTCCCAGTCACTGAAGCGTGGGGACCCAATGGGAAAGTGAAGGGCGCGTGTACCCTTCGCGAATCCCGTGCATGCTGCTGTCAGCTTTGACCGTGGCATTCAAGGGGTTAATCTGCCGGCATCTGCGTAGCACCTGCACCCGCCCGATCAGCCTGCCGTACATGGCGCTGGTCCTTAAGTTACATCCAGCTGCATCGTACATGTACGGCACGGGTCCTTAAGGGGCTAAAGGGGTTATGCAGACCTCTAAAAGTGGCCAACCTGTGGTGGTGATCATACGTGGTCCCTGCCACTAGGTTTGGTCTCTATCACTCCACCGTTAGCACTTCATCTTCCTGATATAAAGTTAGATGTGCAGATGAGTGAATCGATTTTGTAGAATCCAAATTTATCCACATACCTTTTCAAAAATTTGGATTCTATAGAAAAAAAAATTCTGGGCTTGGATTAATTTTTGGACAAAGAAAGAGAGTGAAAGAGAAAGGAAGGGAGGGAAGGAGTAAAAAGAGATAAAGAGAGAAAGAGAAAGAGATACAAAAGAGAGAGAGATCGAATCCAAATCAAATTTCAAAAAATTTGCACACCTCTGGTATTAAATCCAACAATTTATTCTCCTGATTAATCTAAATTTCCTGGACAAGTAGGAATGGATTCTTACACCTTATATATCACTAAGGAGAATTGTATAGAGAGTTAGTGTTGGATTGGGTTGCTTTTGGCTTCCAGAGGAAATTACTCTGGGGACTATATAAACTAACATGGTAAACTTTGATGTTATCATTGCATTTACAGGACACATCATCCGTAAGGTCTAATACTTCTGAATCAACCCGGAACAATTATACGCTAGTGGTCGGTTATCAGGGTTTACTTATGGCTTTCATTGGCTGTGCTTGGCTTTTCAAGCATGCGGAGTATGGCACCCATAGATTTTCTATGCACCCATACTCCATATGCTTAAAAAAGCCAAGCAGACCTGATTAAAGCTGAAGGGGCTGAATATAAAGGCAAGACCTCATTTTTTCAGACTCCGGAGGAAGTTAGTGAATGGGCGGATGGAGAGGGTCTTTGAGGCTGGTGGTGGGGGGCGGGGGGTGATAGGAGTCACGCTAAGTTATGGAGTCGCCCAGACTGCTGGCCAGCAGAAGGGGGGACTATATTGAGGGGAGGGCATATATGGGGTGGTGGGGACGTGGAGAAATTTTTTTTTTTTTTTTTTCTTTTCTCCTCCCCCTCTGTTAGATGGTTAGGATCCTTTCGCTGAATGTGAGGGGGCTCCGTGAGAAGGTTAAAAGATTTGCTATCCTTGAGTGGATGAAGAGGTTTCTGCCAGCCGTCATCTGCCTCCAGGAGACACATTTGGATAAGGAATCAGTAAGATGGTTAGAGAGGGGATGGGTAGTGGCGGCATATCATTCCGTATATACCACCTATTCTAGAGGGGTCTCTATTTTGGTACATAATAAGATTAAGTTTGAACTTTTGGCACGTGAGGCCGACGATGATGGCAGATATCTCTTTTTATATTGTTATTTAGAAGGGATTAAAACTGTAATTGCAAATATATATATTCCACCACCATATAAACCAGATGTTCTGTATCAACTGTATAGATTTATGTTAAACAAACAGGAATGTATATTGATTGCGGTGGGCGATTACAATGCGGTTATGGATCCACTCAGGGATAGGACATCTAGCAGGGGGGGAGGAGTACAAAATGTACACTTATGTAAGGTAGCCAATGAATTCAATTGGGTAGATGTTTGGAGGGTTCAGCACCCGGATGAAATTAGATATTCTTGCTATTCAAAAACACACCAAACTTGGTCGAGAATAGATATGACCTTTGGAAATAAAAATTTAATGTCCCAAAATAGGATTACGACAAAATATATACCCATGGCTCTGTCAGACCATAATGCAATGGTGGTTGAGCTGGATTTGAATAAAGATAATACTCTGTCAGTGTTTAAATTCAACTCTCATTGGCTGCCATTGATTTCAGATACAGAGAGTATAATTGAGGAACTAAAAAATTTTTTATGGAAAATAACGGTTCTGCTGGTAGACTTGTGGTTTGGGACACTTTCAAGGCTTTTTTGAGGGGAATTTTGTTCAAAAGGGTAAACTACTGGAAAAAAAGAACTATAGAGAATGGGAAGGTATTGGAGAAAAAATTGCAAGAGGCAGGGATGGCAAGTATGAGAAATCCTACTGTACTAAATAAGAGAGTCTGGGAGGAAGAACAGGAAAAGATGAAGATTTATCAATTAGAGAAAAGTAGGAATGAATTGCTCCTTCAAGGCATCCAACTAGCCTCGGAGGGTGAAAGGGTTGGCAAAATATTAGCAAATATAGTGAGAAATCAAAAAGGGAAATCATGGATAGGTGCAATTAAAGATAAAACGGGTAAACTAATCACCACACCTGAAGGTATTAAAAAAGTGTTTTGGGAGCACTTCTTAGAGTTATATAAGTCTAGGGTACAATACTCAAAACAAGAGTTAGATTTTTACTTGGATGAGATTGCCCTCAGTAGGATATCTAAATCCCAAAAAGAATATTTGGAAAAAGAAATAACGGTGGCAGAAATAAATCTAGCTCTAGGGAAGGTTAAATCCGAGAAAGCACCGGGTGGGGACGGGCTCCCCTTTGAAATATATAAAACCTTTTCCCAGGTTTTGGTACAAGAATTAAAGATAACACTGGATGAAGCTCAAAAACTGGGTGACCTACCGAATTCTATGAAGGAAGCAATTATCACACTAATCCCAAAAAAAGGAAAAGAACCAACAGATCCCGGCTCATACAGGCCAATATCCCTGTTGAACACGGATGTTAAAATTCTCGCAAAAGTCCTAGCGGACAGGCTTTCAAGGGTCATTAAAGGAATAATAAATAAAGATCAGACAGGATTTATACCGGGTAGAACAATATACTCCAATATAAGAAGGCTATTCCTCAATATTGAAGCCAACAGATTGGATGCAGGGGAGAAAGCGATACTCTCACTGGATGCTCAAAAGGCATTTGACTGTATTGAATGGGAGTATTTATGGGCAGTATTAAGGCGAATTGGTATAGGGGAAGGATTTATAGGGTGGATTCAGTTAATATATCTAAATCCCAGGGCTAGAGTAGTGGTGGACGGGAGCTTGTCCCTGCCTTTTGCCCTATTTCGGGGCACCAGGCAGGGATGCCCTCTCTCCCCACTGCTATTTGCCATTGCAATCGAACCCTTGGCAACCATAATAAGAAATGACAAGGAGATTAAAAGTTTTCAATACGCGGGTGGAGAAGAAAAATTGTTAATGTATGCGGACGATATATTACTTTTTTTGCAAAACACTGGGGACCAGTTTAACAGAGTGATAGAGATAATAGATAAGTTTGGGTTCTTCTCTGGTCTAAAGATAAATTGGGGGAAATCACATATGTTATTATTAGGAGATAGACAATTACAGGGAGATACACGGGTGCATACTCTCAAAAAACACGAAAATTTTAAATATCTCGGCATACAAATCTCCGGAAACATAGAAGAATATGAAAAGCTAAATGTCCTTCCCTTAGTAAGAGAACTAAGAACGAAAATACACATATGGAAACGACTGCCAATGTCAATCCAAGGTAGGGTAAATTTAATAAAAATGGTCTTTCTCCCAAAGATACTGTATGTGCTTCAAAATGCCCCAGTTAGAGTACCGCAGACTACCTTCAAACTATTTGATAGACTAATGGGGGACTTTATTTGGAAGGGTGCGATCCCTCGAATAAAGAAGGAAGTCCTTCAGCTTCCAGTGCAGGAGGGAGGATTAGCAGTCCCCAATTTGTTTCTATACTATTTAATAACTCAATATGGGAATATAAAGGGTAGTTTAGATAGTCAAGTGGGTAGGCAAGAATTAAATAGATGGGGTTGGAAAGAGGGAGGAAATCACTTAGAGGTGTTGGAGTCTGGTTTTTTGGGTAAAAAAAATTCTGACAATAGGATATTAAATCTAATAGAACACGTATGGGGGGAAATTAAAAAGATATTGGAGATTAAAGGGTTTTTGAAATATACACTGATATGGAAAAAAAATTATTTAAAAGAATTAGAAACAATAAGGGACTATATAGACTGGGGGAAAAAAGGAATGATATATTTAGACCAGATCTTCGAGGAAGATAAGCTGAAGGACTTTAATACAATGGTGCTGGAATTTGGGATCCCCCATACTGACACCTATAAATATCTTCAACTCAGGAATGCATTGCGGACAGTGGTCCAGGAGGATAGGTATAGGAGGGAAAAATCAGACAGGTTGGATAAGTTTACTGCAGTAGGGGAAGGAGGAGGAACAACCGCAAGGAGATATAGGCTTTTGATGGAAGGTAAGAGAAAAACGATTACAATGCTTGCTGTAGGAAAATGGGAAAAGGATCTAGATTCCCTTACAGAAGATAATTGGAAAGATGCTCTCAAAAATTATGCGACAATCTCGGATAGGGGCTCACATAAAATCTCACAATTCTTTATAGTACACAGATTACACCGATCTCCATGGATGTTGAAAAGAATGTGAGTGAAAGCAACAGATAAGTGTCCAAAATGTTGGGAGGAGAGAGCTGACTTAATACATTGCTTTTGGAGATGTCCCAAGCTCCATAGATATTGGACAGAAATAATGGAAACCGTATCTTTGCTTTTGAAGGTTCGACTGCCCAGAGATCCAATAATTTGTATCTTAGGGGCAACTGAACATTTGAAGCTAAATAAAAAAACACGACTGGTTCTGAATAAAGTACTATTCCAGGCCAGATTACTTATACTAAGGAAATGGATAAAAGTAGACTTACCGACAGCGGGACAATGGAGAAAAATGATAGATAATTTAATTAAAGAAGAACGAGTGATGAAGAATCATAAAAAAAGGTCATTAAATCTCGACCAGGTATGGAAAAATTGGCTGCTTTAGTGTTGGAGGTGTTTAAATTTCCTTTTTTTTTTTTTTTTTTTTTTTTCTCGCGTCCCCACGTGGAGGGTGGGGGGGGGGAAGGGAAGAGAAAAGGAAAAAGAATTGTAATTACTATGTTTAGAGCTAGAATAATGTGTTATCTCCATTTCTATGGATCTGCTTTGTATTCGAAATTTAAATAAAAAAATAAAATAAAAATAAAAAGCTGAAGGGGCAGAGTGCTCTGAAAAGCTCTTCTACTCCTTTGTGTTTTTCTAAAGTTTAGCTACCCTTTAGAGAGAAGCCGCCACACTGATCAGATAATCAACTTGAGTCTGGGTTCTCTACCAAATGGTGATCAGCTTTTTTTTTTTTACTAGTGATGGACCACAAACAGCCACACCCCAAGTACAGACCCTCCCCTCTATGACAATTATATTCCCTAAGACGGTATATGAACAGGGGTTTTCATGGTGAGACATCCCTATTAAGTAAGCTCCAAGTGGGATCTAAAGGGATTTTATGGCATAACACAGCAAAATTAGTCATACTCACCTCCATCGATCCCTCGCTGCCCCCAATCCAAGTTTGCCAGGTTCCCGAAGATCTTTTTTTTTTTTTTTTTTGTAAATCTCTTTTTATTGTTTCATAGCTTATAAGCACAAGTACAAAAAATTTCGTCATTTTTTATACATAAGCAATCACAATCATGTACATTGTTGGAAATAACACAATCCACATATAAAATTACTTATAAGCACTTTTGTCAAAATATGCATTCTTTACATATAGTTAGCAACAACTAGTAAAGGAAAGTAAGGAAGGGAGAAAAAGGGTGTAGAATGAACCAAAAGAAGAAGAAGGAGGGGATAAAATAATAAAGGGGAAGAAAATCAACCATATGGCTCCTCAATGGCCCAAAATTTAAACATCTTATAAAAGTTGAGTGCAATAGTTCTATAGGAAGTGCAGGCATGACATAAACCACGTAGTATGGCCCAAATCCCAATTTCAGACAAATCAACAGAAAACATATTAGCATAAAGCATTTTAAAGGACCTGTATGAAGGTCATTTAAAATGCTTTATGCTAATATGTTTTCCGAAGATCTTTTTAAACACTCATCAGATTCTTGCTGGTCTCTGCTTCCTAAAGCCTCTTGACACAGAGGATATCCCCACTCAGGTGGTTACTGGCAGCAGTGGTGGCCTACATCAGCCAGTGATTGGTTAAGCCAGCAATTTTGTCTGCCTAAAAGCACCAGGAAGGAGAGACCAGCAAGGACCTGATGAGTATTGGAGTGCAAGTGGTGGAGTATCAGTGGAGATAAGTTTGACTTATTTTTTTGTATGCCACTTGGAGCCATCTCGAGAGGAATAGCCGTTTGCTGACAGTTTTGTGAAATGTTCTGTATGGCCAACTTTATTCTTATTACATCTAGTGACTAAACACATCCCTTATCACATCCTCTTTATCTTAAAATATGGGAGAGCCATCTTGCCCTAGATAGATCAGTCATAGATAGTGTCAGGACAGTCAGTACACCCATGCCGTGGAGAGAATGCAAAGCTGTGGAGAAAGGAGAGCATATTTGTGACTATTCAAAGGGTCAGTAGAGAATTGAACCTCATTGTTGGACTGGCAGAGTAGGGGTCATCCTACAAGCGAGCCTCAGTGTGCCAGTAAATGACCTTCCAGGAATGACCATCTAGGTGGCTAGCGACACTGAGTTTTAGTTATACTCCCTGTACGTACCAGATGGCTATTTCAGTAAGAAGTGGAGCTACATATTAAATCTCTGCATCCACAACCCTTCCCTATAATGCAATAACATCTGAAGAGGCTCACAGGACATTCAAAGGATATTACTGACAATTTTGTTCTAAAATTATGTTGAGATTATGCTTGTAAGGAAAACAGCTGCATGTGTTACTGTCAAGTGCATTGCACTCCAGAGTGGTCGGCATCCCACAATGGCAGTTTAGGCCTCATCATAATCACCACCACCGCTCGGTGTACAGTACATGGAATTCGCAAATATTGTCTGGTACAGAAAAGAGAGAAGCAGCCCCAATTCTCCCAGGATAAAGCTGAGAGATAGCAGAAGGCTGAGGGCCATCCATCATTGCTGACAATTTCACAGCCTGGAATAACTTGACAGGGACACAGAACAAATTGTTGTCGAGAATTGAATGCTGCTAAGCTGAGTGAATTGACTCTCTGGTGTCAGAAAGAGACTCGCTTCAAGTGGATGGAGAGTTTTCTTCTTGTAATTCAAGGGCATAAGGTTTTTTTAAAAAAAAATTAAAGTCAAATAAAAGGGTGGCCAGGATCATCTTGGAGGAGCGGACATTTAGCGTTGTTGCTTATGGAGCTGTTGTTACTTTTCATCTTATATGGAGTATCTTAAAGAATAAAGATGTCTTTTTTTGTACAATCTTACCATGAGATGGTTATTGTCTGAATTTGTCTCCTCTTATAATGTCCTCACAAGTAAAAAATTGTCCCACAGTGATGATCAAAATGGGCCATCATCAACCATCCCTCCTTCCCAACCTTTCTAGTTTAGAAAGCCTAGTTTTGTTCTATTAAAGGAATTGTCCTCCTATTAAATAGTATATTGCTTTTATACATCAATAAAATACCATATTTGCAGTCCAAAGCTATTAAAAAAAAAGTGCTATTACATTTATTTACCTAGTATTACGCCACCTTGGATTCAATGTGTATAGCAATGTGCATGTCCACCTAATGAGGTGGTCACACATGCTCAGTCACTCTCCCTACAGCCAAGTCTCTGCATAGTGATCCACTCTTCAATGGAGAGCAGCCCATAGAATTAGCTTTCTTCCCTGCTTATCAGGGAAGGACTAAAGCCTTTGGCAGTATGGCTGAGGAGACTCCTCCTGCAGGGAAACAAAAGAGGGAAATGTATTATCAGCTGCCAGAGAGGGAAGGAAACCATTTCTGTCCAGAGCAGCCTCCAAGCAGCGCAGATTACCAGCTCTAAGGGAACATGTGGAAACAAAAATAGTTATTTTTATATTCTCCAAATTATTCCAAATAACTCCAAATAACTTTAGCTATCAATGCCCCTTTAGGACTTTTCTTATGACCAAAGGGTTGACCTTTGGAAGGATTTCTAAATTAAAGGGGTTGTCTGAGTGATACTAATAATTTAAGCAAGCCACAGAGTGGTTGATAAAATAAAAACAATAAAACAACATATCAAAGATTTTAATTAGTGGGAAGACCCCCATGGATTGCAAGAACGAGGAGATAGAAATGCTCACATAGAGTGCTGTCTGTCCTCATTGCAGGAGACGGGCTTAAAAGAAAGTATGGCCCCATCTCAATTCTGTATCCTGCAGTGAGGAGAGGAAGTGGTTCTTGCTTCTCATTCTAGAACTTGATGGGAGTCTCAGCACATATTCAAAGTAGATTCATAAGAATCAATTTGTGTCATCGAGCAAAGTTCTGCACCTGCAACGGAATGAACCCAAAGCTGAGGACGCTACACTTGCCGCTCAATTGGCAGGGTCAGACAACTGGGCTGGCCCGGACAATCTTATGTCTGCATAGCTGCTTTGGCTAGCAACGTATGTTCAAAGGCTCTGTTTCCTCTACTGGATCAGCGAATGCGCATGTGCTGCTTCTAGTAATGATCGAGCATGCTCGGCCGAACACCTGTTCGGCTCAAGCATCTCAATGCTCGGCACATGCCGGTATTCGGCTCGAGTCTCCTCCACGCACATTTCTTGGCTGCTACCCAGCCAATAAACGTGCAGGTAAGTACTGCCCTCACTGTAATGCCAGCAGCCATGTTGGCTACTGGCATTACAGTAATTGGCTGGCCGGAACAAGTCATCAGGTGCTATATAGCACCCAATGACTCATGTTTGGCTCATTCGTAGTCAGGGAGAGCCGAACATAGGAAGGGATAGAGAGTGTAGGGAGTGTAATTGACTATTTTTTTGTACAAAAACATTTCAGAGACCCAAAAGTCCCTGTAAGGACTATTGTGTGTGACAGCAGTGATATATGTTTGCAGCGCAACCTGCACTAAATCGCTCAGTGTTGGGGAGAGCTGTGCATAGGAACAGACAGACAGTGTAGGGAGCGTAATAGGAAGATTTTTATACAAAAAACTTTTCAGAGACCCAAAAGTCCTTTTAAGGACTATTGTGTGTGACAGCAGCGATATACTGTATATTTTTAGCGCATCCTGCACTAAATACTGTGCAATAGTCCGCTGACAGTTAAATTATTCACGCCATATCTCCTGTGTAAAGTGTGCGCATCCCTAAAATATCAATGGCATCCATTGTACCTTTTCCGTAGACGGTGTCCGCTGCGGACAGTTAAATTAACCGCGCCACATCGCCTGTTTAAAGTTTGCGCATCCCTAAAATATCAATGGCATCAAGTGTACTTTTTCCATAGATGGTGTCCTCTGCGGACAGTTAAATTATCTGCGCCACATCTCCTGTTTAAAGTGTGTGCATCCCTAAAATATCAGAGACATCCAGTGCACTCTTTCCGTAGACGGTGTCCGCTGCGGACAGTTAAATTATCTGCGCCACATCTCCTGTTTAAAGTGTGTGCATCCCTAAAATATCAGAGACATCCAGTGCACTCTTTCCGTAGACGGTGTCCGCTGCGGACAGTTAAATTATCCGTACCACATCTCCTGTTTAAAGTGTGTGCATCCCTAAAATATCAGAGACATCCAGTGCACTCTTTCCGTAGATGGTGTCCGCTGCGGACAGTTAAATTATCCGTGCCACATCTCCTGTTTAAAGCGTGCACATTCCTAAAATATCAGTGACATCCAGTGTACTTTTTCTGTAGACACTGCGAACAGTGACATTACCTGTGGTACCTGTCCTGTATAACGTTTCCTAAATACCTTTGTAAATTTTTTAGTGCATACACTTCCAAATCCTACGCTACTGTACGTGTGACATGAAGAAGGTGAGCAGTAAGGGATGGGTAAGTGGCAATGATGCCGATGGTGCACGCAGAAGCTGTGGCCCTGGGCGCAGAGAAACTGTACCTGCTACCATAGCACAAGAACAATAATCATCCACGATACCTAGCTTCATGTCCCAGTTTGCAGGATGGTGCAGGACACCACTCTTGAAGTCAGACCAGTGCGACCAGGTAGTCGGTTGGATTGCAGCAGATAATGCTTCCAGTCGGTTAAGCACCTGTCTTCCACCAAATCCGGTCTCAGTAGCCAGGAGTCCGGTCAACACAATCCTCACCCTGATCCTCCTTCCTCCCACCATGTACCATCTGGCCAAACAAGTGATCCCACATTCGGATATTCCGAATACCTCTTTTCATCGCCGTTACTTGATTTGGCCCTCTCACCAAGCACGCTTAAAAAAGGAACATGAGATTTTGGGCCCTGATTCCCAACCTCTTGAGCATCCACAGTCACAAGAACATGACGGTGGGGAACGGCAATTCGTGTTTAATGATGATGAAACACAGTTGCCAATGAGCCAAACGCAATTACTGTCTCAAGAGGTTGATGAAGAGGATGAGACACAGTTGTCAATCACTGAGGTTGTGGTTAGGTCAACAAATCAGGAGGAGGATCAGAGTGAGGAAGTGGAAGAGGATGTGGTGGACGATGAGGTCACTGACCCAACCTGGGAAGGTGGAAAGACGAGCGAGGACAACAGTACAGAGATGGAGGGATCTTCAGCACCACAACAGGCTGGAAGAGGCAGTGGGGTGCCAAAAGGGAGAAGGCGGACCACACTGAACAGCTCGCTACTGTTCCATGGAGCACCCCCTTGCGGATATCTCCCTTGCCATGGGGTAGATGTTCCGCAGTATGGCGCTTTTATGAGGAAAGTGCGGACGACAAAAAAATAGTAGTTTGCAACCTGTGCCATACGCGTTACGCAGTCCCCAGCCATGCCCGGTGTGCCATGCCCGCCTTACACCAACATGTGTCCCGTGCCCTGACCAACGCAGTTACTGGGAAAGTCCACTTAACTACGGACAAATGGTTAAGTGCATTCGGCCAGGGACGCTACATTTCCCTGACGGCATACGGGTGAATGTTGTGGAGGCCGGGAGCGAGTCATACCCTGGGATGGCACAGGTGCTACTGACGCCAATAATTGCGGGCCCTATGTCGATTAGGGTTTTTCGGCCAGCACCTACGTTAGTGGCTCCAAACCCCACTTCTACTCCTCTGCCTGCTCCTCCACTTCCACCTTTCGAATTATCCGTGTGCAGCACGTCAGTCGTGAGTCGGTAGCTGGAAGCAGTTTAGCACTGCAGTGGGGAAACGGCAACTTGCTGTGCTGTAGCTGATATGCTTAGAGGACAAACAGCCCACCACCGCAGAGCTGTGGCAGGGGATAAGAGACCAGACTGAGCTTTGGCTCTCACCACTCAACCTACAACCAGGCATTGTTGTGTCTGATAATGGCCGTAACTTGGTGGCGGCTTTGGAGCTCAGCAAGCTCAGACACAACCCATGCCTAACCCTAGCCCATGTGTTCAACCTTGTGGTTCAGCGGTTTCTCAAAACCTACCCCAATTTTCCTGAGCTACTGGTGAAGGTGCGCCGTGTGTGTGCATTTCCACAAGTCATTGACAGCTACAGAGGGTCTGTCAGCGCCGCAGCAGTGATTGAAATTGCAAGCTCACCTGCTGTTGTGCGACGTGAGCACGTGCTGGAACTCCACATTCCGCATGTTGCCCAGGCTTTGTGAGCAGCAGAGAGCAGTAGTAGAATACCAGCTGCAACATGGTCGTCACCTTTCCAGTTAGCTTCCGCTATTCACAAGCAAGGAGTATGCATGGATGTCTGACATCTGTAAGGTTTTAAGAAACTTTGAGGAATCAACACAGATAGGTAGCGGCAATAACGTTATTATCAGCGTAACCATCCCACTTCTGTGTCTACTCAAACGCTCGCTGTTCACAATTAAGGACAACGCTTTGCATGTGGAAGAGGTGGAAATGGGAAGACATTACACAGGGTGATTGCCAGACCACCCTCAGTTAGTCTTCTCAGCGCGAATGGGATGATGAAGTGGAGGAGGAGGAGCAGTAGACGGTTGCCTTCACTACAGAGGGTAGTAACAATGGAAATTTATTTTCATCTGTTCAGCGTGGGTGGACAGAAGAGGAGGAAGAGGATGAGGAGATTGAGAGTGATCCTCCTGATGACGACAGCAAAGTCTTGGCTGTTGGTACTCTGGCACACATGGCTGACTTCATGTTAGGCTGCCTTTCCCGCGACCCGTGCGTTATATGCATTTTAGACAACACGGATTAGTGGTTGTTCACCCTTCTCAACCCCCGCTACATAGAGAACTTCTCATCTCTCATTCCTCTGGTGCAGAGGACGAGCAAAATGGTGCAATACCAGAAGGTCCTTGTGGATACATTGCTCCAAAACTTTCCATCTGACAATGCTCGCAGCAAAGTCCGAAGTTCTTTGGCCAACTGAGGAGGGAAGACAAGGGGAACACACAGCAGTAGTGATGGACAAACATCGGCCGGGACGGTTCGCGAACCACACGTTCGCATTGCGCCTATAGACTTTAATAGCAGGCGAACCTGAAAAACCTTCAGGTCATATTTGCAGCTACCAAATACAAACTATGAGTGCACAAATATACCCACAACATGGACAGTGACATACTGTATCAGAGGGGGATTATTAGTAAAAATTTCCACAAAAAATATGTATCTTAATCAGGGGCCATTTTTATGCGTCTTAAAGGGAAACTCTCAAAAATATGCCCTGCTGGAGCCTAGAAAAATGTTATTTCCTATCAGTTTGATGTATACAAACGTGCAGCACTCCAATGGCCAAATTTATCATTAGCTCAAGTCAGAATAATGGAGTGAAAAAGTCGCAAATTTTTGCGCAATCACTAAAACTGTGCATAAATTTGCAACTTTTTTCTGCTCTGCACTATGCTCGCCAGTTTTCTGAAAGTAGGCGTGTTTTCATATGTAAATGAATCTCTAGACAAATTTACTATTTAAAAAAGTTGCAAAAAAATGCGCAATTTCACTCCAGTGAGGACCATGCTTATCGTATGAGACTTTTTTTTTATAGAACATGCAACTTTTTCGTAAAGATGTGCGACTTTTGTAAAGCTGCTTACTGACGGATAAACTGCTACCGTCAAACCACATTTATCACAGTCTTAAAGGGCCGATCATAAATCTGACTTGGCTAAAACTGACTTCAGCCATATGTGAAAGTGGAGTGAGCTGTTAGAGTACTGATAAATCTCCATAAAAAAAATGCATACATTAACGTAATTTTTTTTTTCGACCATGGAACTGTATGGTGAACGGAAGCCACTGTACGACATCAGTCTGATGCATCTGTTAACATATACATTTTTGGTATGCATAAAATGGATGGCAAAAATAGGATGTGAACCCAGCCCTAGTGTCAGAATAAGCACCAGTACACAGCGGAGCAGCGTGGCGGAGAGGGGAGGCCGCCATGTACTGACAGAGCGCTAACTGGTCCTGGTGGTCAGGGATGAGGACTGTGTTTCCCAAGGATCAGATTCTACTGGGAAATACAGGGCACAGTATAATACACTAGAATCTATATAATATAAAGATACTAGCCCTACCCCCGAATAATAATACAATTAGGTGGTCATTTATTATATAGAAATAGGTCTATGTTAGGCGTATATCTGACACAGATTGTGGCGCAAAGGTCCTTAGCACTGCAATCTGCATATTTTTCCTGCTTATGCCAGGTCTAAAAAAGGATGGTGTGGGCATGGAAGGGGATACAGTTATGGCCATGCAGTTATTGGATACCACCGCCATACATTGACCGGATAACACCTCTGTACAGTGACCGGATAACTCCGCCTTACCATGACAGAATAAAAGGGCACAGTACAGGGAATGACTAGGAGCACTGCACAGGGTGTGGTAAGAGGGCACAATACAGGCTATAAGTGGGCACATTAAAGGGTGAGGGGCACAGTACGGGCTGGGGGGCACAGTCACATGACCCTGTGACATTAGAAGGTCCTTTTGGTGAATGCGGTTCATATGCCACCATAATGAGAGGCAGAGGAGTGAGACAGGGGTGTGATTATGTGGCTAGAGATACAAAATTTAACTGTCGGCCAGTACAGGCCCCAAAAATTAGGCAATAGGCATTCACCTGGCAGCAAAGAACTTTAGATTCTGTGGCTGGAGGTACATTAGGCGGTCAAAAAATAAAAATTTTACTGTCGGCCAGTACAGGCCCCAAAAATTAGCCAATAGGTAATCACCTGACAGCAAAGAACTTTGGATTCTGTAGCTGGAGGTACATTAGGCGGTCAAAAAATAAATTTTTTACCGTCAGCCAGTACAGGCCCCAAAAATTTGCCAATATGTATTCACCCGACAGCAAAGAACTTTGGATTCTGTAGCTGGAGGTAAATTATACGGTCATAGGCTAGATATGTAACTGTCGGCCAGTACAGGCCCCAAAAATTAGCCAATAGGCGTTCATCCGACAGCAAAGAATTTTGGATTCTGTGGCTGAAAATACATTAGGCGGTCACAGGATAAAAATGTAACTGTCGGCCAGTGCAGGCCCCAAAAATTAGCCAATAGGCATTCACCTGACAGCAAAGAACTTTGGATTCTATGGCTGGAGGTACATTAGGCGATCACTGGATAAAAACGTAACTGTCGGCCAGTACAGGCCCCAAAAATTAGCCATTAGGCATTCACCCGACAGCAAAGAACTTTAATTCTGTGGCTGGAGGTACATTAGGCGGTCACAGGATGAATATGTAACTGCCAACCAGAATAGGCCCCAAAAATTAGCCATTAGGCATTCACCCGACAGCAAAGAACTTTAATTCTGTGGCTGAAGGTACATTAGGCGGTCACAGGATAAATATGTAACTGTCGGCCAGTACAGGCCCCAAAAATTAGGCATTCACCTGACATTAAAGGCCTTTTATGCCGCTGTATATAAATAAGGCAAGGACCATTCTTTATTATGGGTTGTGGCAGATATACGTGGGCTGGCATGAGTAAATTCAATTAGGTGGTGTCGCCACTGAATGTCATATTTTCTATGTTAGAAAGTATAATATAAGTTTATCACTCCCCTCTGTGTATCAAACCTATCGCTAGCACAATGTTACCAGTCCTTAAAAGGACTTTTGTGGCCCTATTAGCTAGCGTTTGGAGTCCCTAACAGTCTGTCCCTGCTCCAAAATGCAACCTCTCCCTACACTGGCAAAACACAGATCGGGTTCTGTTATAGGGTTGGGGGTGTGTCCATGTGCTGAAACGTCTCAATTGGCTGTCCTGTTCCACCCTATGGATGTGTCATGAGTCAAAGTTTGGCGCAATGCAAAATAATATGGCGCGCGCGAACATTGCCATATGTTTGCATGTTTGGCGGATAGCGAACGCGCAAAGTTCCCCGCGAACCGACCGCTGGTGAACTGCAAGGACATCACTACACAGCTGTTCCAACAGAGGGAGGGCAACACTCTCCAAGGCCTGGGACAGTTTCATGACCCCCCTGCAGCACCATCACCCTGATGTGTGACTACGGCCTAGTGTCACAAGGAGGGAACATTTTGGAAGATGGTGAAGGAGTACATAGCAGCGTAAGCGTCCTCAATGATACCTCAGTGCATTACAACTACTGGGTGTCTAAGCTGGACACGTGGCATGAACTGGCGCTCTACGCCTTGGAGGTGCTGGCCTTCCCTGCCGCCAGCGTTTTGTCTGAGCGGGTATTTAGTGCTGCTGGGGGCATAATAACAGATAAGCGTATCCACCTGTCAACTGAAAATGCTGACAGGTTGACTCTTATAAAAATTAACAAGGCCTAGATTGACCATGACTTCTTGACTCCACCAGAGCAAAGCTGATCAACATAAAGGCACTTTAAATGTGTTGTTTATAATGTACTGAATACACTGTATTCACATGCACCCCTTTCACCACAAACAAGGGTATATGGTTGAATCTTCCTTTTCTCATACTCCTTCTCTCTTCCATCATAACAACACATGCTTATTCGTCGCATATAATGCCCTCGCATATATGGCCTTCGCATATAATGTTTTACAGGGTCTGCTCACCAGCAGGCCCTCGCATATAACTTTTTAAAGGGTTAGCTCACCAGCAGGCCCTTGCATATAATGTCTTACAGGGTCAGCTCACCAGCAAGCCCTCGCATATAATTTTTTTAGAGGGTCAGCTCACCAGCAGACACTCGCATATAATGTTTTAGAGGATCAGCTCACCTGCAGGCCCTCACCTACAACCTTTTACAGGGTCAGCTCACCAGCAGGCCCGCACCTCAAATATTTGACAGGGTCAGCTCACCAGCAGGCCCGCACCTAAAATCTTTCACAGGGTCAGCTCACCAGCAGGCCATCGCATATAATTTTTTAGAGGGTCAGCTCACCAGCAGGCCTTTGCATATAATGTTTTACAGGGCCAGCTCACCAGCAGGCCTTCACCTACAATCTTTTACAGGGTCAGATCACCTGCAGGCCCTCACCTAATTATACTTAATAGGTAATTTGCGCTTCCTTGCTTGGATGTGGTAGCCATAGCTGTTTCCCAGGCTCCCTCTCCGGAATCGAACCATTGTTCGGGCTGAAAATAACAGCAAAAGTTGATAGGGCAGACATCTGAATGGATTGTTGCCGTCACGGGGACGTGCAATCGGCCCCAGGTTATCTAGAGTCTCCAAAGTGGCAGCAGGCCCTTGCACATATGTTTTAAATGGTCAGATCAGCAGGCCCTTGCTCCAAATGTTTTTGAGGGTCACCAGCAGGCCATCAATCATAATTTTTTAAGGCTGTGTATGATGCCCTCCTTTATGTGCAACAAAGGGTGTATTGGAGTGCTGGTTCCTGGTATTTTTTGGCAGCCCTTTCACTTAGTGCATAGGCTTTATGAGTGTAGGAGTCGCACTACTGAACAATTGTACCACAATGTGAATGAGGCCCTCCTTTATGTGATATACAGGTTGTATTGGAGTTCCTCTTCCTCGTAATTTTTGGCATAACTTGAACTTTATATATATTTCCTAACAATTTTTCCTCTAAAATCGATTTTATCTTTGGTTTGGTGCGTATTATTGTCAGTCTGTAAAAGTGGCATACTACTCGGACAACATCGCTCCCAGCAGCGACCTGGGAGTCCAAGATGCATCCAGACATCTCCCCATGCTGTTCCTGAATCATTTCAGTGGTGTTTCCAACAATTTCTGACCTTTTCCTATGAACCAGACATCGTCCCCTCTTCAGAGAAGGGGGTGCCTGGTTTAATGCTCGGGTTCTCCCATTGACTTCCATTATACTCGGGTGCTCGGTAGGGCACCTGAGCATCCCGATGTGTCCGGCCTAAGCACCCGAGCACTATGGTGCTCGATCAACACTAGCTACTACACTTCTGGGCAGTGGCACTTGAACAGTCCCTGAACTGCTTGTGGAAACAGAGCCTCTGTGCTTGGCACGAGATTGTCAGGGCTGGCTGAGATGTCCAGCCCTGTCCATCAAGCAGCAGGAGGTGCATTCTCAGCTTCGGGGACAGCCCCTCACAGGTGCAGGACTATGGTTGATGAGATGATTTGGTTTTTACGAATTGCTCATCTGTTATCAAAAGTTTTCCTAAGTACAGGGACGCTTTAAACGTTTTGGCACTTATGCATATTGCAAAAGCAAGAAAGTTTCAGAGTGCAATTAGACACCGTACTCCACCTTCCTAGAACTCTAGAAATAAAATATATTTAATTTTGTAGCATTTTGTATAATGAGAGCTTCACAGGGCCTTATACATATTTGTTATAGGGAAGGAGCTGATTGGAGAAAACACCATTATGACTATATTCATACCTATTATCTCTGAAACAAAATTACCCATTTAGTCAGTTTCCTAGGTAAATATTGTATTACACATTTCTGCCGCCTTGTTTGTACATTTTAATCCTTTCAAAATGAGTTTTTCTCTATGCTGCTCCATTGACACGCAAGAATGCCGAATGGTTATTACCAGTGTTTATATAGATCTTTCCAGGATTAAAAGGCAAACATTGTATATAGATGGTGGATAATGTAATCAGTTTGGAGAGATAATGGTTTATGATATACTAGAGGACATACAAATTTTGCCGAGAATAGTCTGAAAGTTTTATGCAGACACCTGGGACATTAGTAGCATTGGGAATCCACTGAAATGTGAAGGTTCACTTTCTACTGACGTTTTGCTCTCCATAGACAGGCAGATATATGGTGAATGTACACACTTGTATCCTAAGAGTGCCAATTGCAAATAAAGGTAGCCAAATACTCATTCAGCCAACTCCTCCATACGCATAGCACACATGTATGTGTTTTAAATGGGGAGAGAGGGGAAAGCCATTGGCAGACACGTCTGAAAAATTGGGCATCAAGCTGTTCAACCCTATCTCCCTTCACATCGTCTATTGGTGGAGAGTACACATTACATTGTTGGCCGGTCTTGCCAAACACAGCCAGCTTGACCGACGATGATCTAAAGTGTCCTTTCTCAGGGGACATGTCCTTTCTGCTACAGCTCTCTCCCTATCAGGAGGTGTGTCCTTTATTAGGGTGTGTGTCTTCTCTCTCTGTATCTATCACAGTTTCTAACAGTAGATATGGATGGTGACAGTTGAAAGATGGCACTTAGCATGTCTGACCACGTCAATAGGTGGACGTGCACATAACCATAAAAATAATGAAGTATAGAAAATATCTCACAACTAGAGCATTTTTGTAACAAAGTAAATTACAAAAGTACGGTAACTATTTTTCATGCTGCATCATGGGATGGTTCACACTAACCAATCTTTCTTGAAAATAACAGACTTGTCAGTAACTAGGCTTTGTGTGCCTTTATTTCATAAATAAAGTACCTTTGATAGCTAAATTTCTAATATCATCATAAAATTTCACTTACTTTTCATTTCTACGCTGTTGAATATACTCCATAAAAGACATGGACGGCACAGTTGTTTGTGTGCTATTAGTTTAGTTACATTGTGTTTGTCTATGATTGTAACTAAGATAACACCCGGACCACATTTTATTTATGCAGAAATCCAGGTAATTCACTTACTTTTTATTGCAAATATATAGACGTGACATGGAAAATGAAAGAATAAAAATACTCCAAAAAAAAATCACAAAAATCTTAATTTAAGCAAGGGGTTATTTTCTTGTGACACATTCCCTTTAAGGTCGGGGAATATTTTCTTTGTTATATGAGATAGTACTAGTAATTATACCAATATAGTAATAAAGGGTTGATGAATATTTTAATACTTATTTAATAACTGTAGCACAAGAGTCTGTTTTAGCACAAAACCATAAAGTCTGACAACCTCCGACAATAATGTCTTAATTTATTTGCTTGGGTAAGAGGGATTGTACACGATTAATAGTTGTAAAGATTAGAAACGCTAGAAGGCGTCACTCCCTAGCCAACCTTCTGCATCATCTAACATGGAGATCAATATTTTGCAGTACAGACAGAAAAATGTAAATCCCAAGCCATTGAAGCAGGTCACGAACCCAAGCACTGAGGCCCCCGAGGCACGGAAAGCGCATGACATACTAGCTGGACGTCTAGCACTATTGACTCCAGGATTGCAAGCTGTACTGGAATGAAGGGAGCTGTGTTCCATCAGATATCATATGTTTCCTGTCAGTTCTGTTTGCAAGCCGCTTTCATGTCTATTTGCAGTCCCTCGCATGTAAGGACATTAAAAAAAGCCATATTAATAATCCCCTTGTTTTGCAACACCTATTGCCCTTTGGTGCTTAGGAAGCATTGCAGGGTCATTTACTAAGGCCTGCAAAAATACACTTGTCATTCTGTAATAGGTACAGAGGCACCATGGTCATTTATTCAGCCCTTCTCAACCAAACCAGTGACTTAATAAGCTTAATACAAGGCCACAGGTCTTCTTGTATTGTCTACATTATCTTCTATGTAGGTATTGGGTCCATGGAGCAGCTTATGTGAATCCACATTTATGCAATATTTCCTTCTCCCCCTTTCTTGCTGCAGTTGTGGGCATTAGAAAGGTACTCTCTTCTCATAAAAGGGTGATGGTGCAGGGTGTCAGACACCTGCTGAGCCTGAGAATAGACCATCTTTTGTAAAAGAGTGGACAACCCCTTTACGCTTTACCTTGTTCCTTTGTAACCAGGTGTGGAGGTGATCAACAGCAGTATGTAGCAGGCAGTTCCGGTAGAGAACAGTCCTCCAGAGTTCTCCAGATACGGTATTGCCGGATACTGCCGCCTGCCTGTCAGACCACATTCAGTATAACGGAGTCCGACAGAGATACATGCGCTATCCAGCAAATATGCCGAGAATTGGCTGGACAAAAAACACTGCACGCAGCATTTTTTGTCTGGCCGATTCCCAGCGTTCTCTGCCGGAACAGCCGGCCGCAGATGTGAAGGTAGCCTAATAGAAAAGTTGGAATTAAATGAAGCCTAAAATTCATTATTATGCCACTACCAGCCATTTTTATATTGTATTTTCCATAAGCATGGTGTATATATCCTTTATACTGTGCTGGCTAAAATCATCATTATGGAAATGTTTCCTTTCATTTTTGCATTTTCCTTCTGGGTTTCATGCAGGATGACTTTGGTTTATTCCCCCATAGCAAAAGTGAGCACAAGCTGACAGTACTTGGATCCATTACACACCTGACAGAGACATTGAGGTTGAGATGTTCATCACTTGGTGATTCTCTTCTGTTGCTGAAGGCTGTTTTTATGTTTTTTCTGTGCTGTAGGTTGCCGAGCGTCACAAACCCGTGGATGTGAAACCACTGTCCACATGACCAACCTCCTCTAAGGGAGTTGTCAAAGTGAACCTTTTGTTCTTTGCAGTATCCCAGAGTGTGGGGGATAGCCTTTCCGGAGGGGAACTCCAGGTCGCTACCTCTTAAGGAAGATTGGCACACGAGGCAGCTAGTCCAGGTGAACTATGGGGTACCAGAGCAAAGTACCAGAGGTACAGATGTAATCAGCAGGGCGATTTGTAACCAGGAGCAACAGTGTAGGACAGAAGGATGAGACAGAGGCAAAGTCAAACAAGCAATATGTCAGGGCAGGCGGCACAGGTACAGGTCAGGAAGCTGCAGACATTTGAAAGCTTTTTGGGCAACAAATGATCAAAGGCTTCCAACGATCGACCATCATGAAAAAAAAGAGCAGTAAATCCTTCTCTGAATTATGCCTGAGATAAAAGCTTCATACCCTCTTGTTGTTCTGTGAAATTTCAGTTTTGCCTTAGCTGATCTTTTACCGTCAAGCCATTAATTACCGACGGTCCCACAACGTTGAAATCTTGAGGGTTGTTCGTTGCTTTTTGATAAACCTACAAGAAGATGTATCTTCTAATCATGTTTTGGTCACCATAATATTCAGAAAAGCAAGTATTTCACTTTAAAGGGAATTTGTCACCAGGAAAGTTACTGTTAAGCCACCATCCTCTCCTTCTCCTTGATTGGCAGGGCCAGATAAGATGACTATGTAGGAAACTGGCTCTGCCATTCACGAAGATGAGGAATGGGCGGGCAGAGGAAGGTTGGAGAGCAAGGGTGCATAGAGTGGCTTTGGCCCTTTCACAATGCACTTATCTGCCCATTGAGTTATGGATTAAAAGTATTTTTTTCTCCAGAATGAAGCAACGGATTGCTAACTGAAAAGTATCATTACATTCAGCTGGGCTAGTCATTGTACATGGTTTATCGCAGAATTTCCTGGTGATAGACTCCCAAATTTTGCAGTTTCAGGCCACACATGACTTCTAGGATCTTTCCTGTAGATATTTCTGTACTGACATTGAGATTTGTGGGTAACTAAATGTAACTAAATGTACATCATCATTCTAATCCCTATGTAAGTTGGCGTAGTTGACTCCCCTGCATAACGGAAAATGGAAGGATGCGTTTTGCAGCCCATAGACTTCTATTATGGCGGAATGAATAACGGAATGCCTCTAAAGGCCAACATAACCAACAAACGAAGAGTGAACGAATTTCAAAATATGAAATTCGCTCATCTCTACTTTTGACCAAAACCTCACCGGTGTTGAGTTGATGACAATAGGTAAGGTTTCTGAAACCCTCGACGATCTGCTGATAATGGTGGAGAAAGTTGTGGCAGATGCACGTTTCCTCTGTAGTTGCTTTGTAGTGTTACAATGTGTCCAAGTACCATACCACATGGCAGGACCAAGTCCTCCAAAACAGGAGCACCTCTTTCTTTTGTGACTCTTCTCTTTTTCTAATCGAGTTGTCTCCAGCAGAGAAGTCCTTTCTGTAGGGTATATGGACAGACATTGTCATCAGTTCAGGAAATGTCTCTTTTTTTTTTTTTTTTTTTTGCATATTAACAGATTTTAAAAAAATACATTAATGGATAATCTTGTATTGTTTACCCCTAATTCTTCATCATAGTAAAAGTTCTTAAACCGACATGAGAAAATGATTCACAAATATTCACCCATATCTCCTTAAACACGATCAGTTACTTAAATCTTTGAGCATTCACATAGGACTCGCTATGCAATATTCATTCGGAGAAATCCCTGTCTTCTCTCTTCTCAGCTGCTAATAGCAGTAACTTCAAGATGAATCTTTTATTTCTGAAGACCCCAGAATAATGCCTGAGGACTTGCCAACCCTACTGGGACTGCAAAGGTTGTGTGGGTTTCCTTGTAGGTAAAGATGTGAAGTACTAGATGTAAGCGCTAGCTATCACAGGGTGCACTGCATATTCTTACACTTTCACAAACCCTTAACAGTACAAATGTATTAAACTGTCAGACGATGTGCTGGAGATCTGCTGTCTGTGTAACGCAATGTTCTCTTACTTTCAGACTCTGTATACAATCTGATGGGCATGCATATGAAGCGTTACCTTTCTACCAGGAGACATCTTTATGCACCTCAGATTACATGCAATTTATTGGTTTTATGGAAATTCTGTAGTTGTTAGGACCAGGGAGGCTACTCAACCCTTGGCAAGCAAATGTAATATTAATACTGAATTTTATATGAACTTAAAAAGGTTATCCCACAAAAGATATTCTACATTTTTTAAACCAGCACCTGGGTGTGAATACTTTTGTAACTGCATGTAATTAAAAATTTAGCTTAGCCACTGAGTTATGCAATAAAATATATCTGTATAGCGCCTCCTGAAAGCTACAGCAGAATGGACACTCCCCAATGAATGGGGAAATCTCTGGATCCATGTGCGGTACAGAGCTGGTTCTAGCTTTGTAATAAATAGATTGTTACGCACTAGATGACTATATGACTACATCTAATAAATATTTTTTACATTAGTCATGGGATAACCCCTTTTAAAGGGGGTAAAGTAAGAGCTTAATAACTCTTGTGCCGGCCTCTACATAACTTCAGTGTATCCACCACCAGTCTAAATCTACGCCAGATTTAGAACATTTTCTGTGCTCAAAACAGGCGTAGCTAATGATAAATGAGTAGGCATGAGCGAAACCCTGGAAGTTCGGGTTCAGGCCAAACTTCAGGTCAAAGTTTGGCACCCAAACTTGACCCAAACCCCATTGAAGTCAATTGGGACCCGAAATTCACTTTATTACTTTCCGTTATAATATGGTTATATTGTAAAATAACATAATACGTAATATGGAATGCAAAAGGGACACCTTTAGAAGCATTCCATTTTGCATTACGTCATAATAAAAGTCTATGGGCAGAATAACAAATCTGTTATGCTGCCCATAGACTTCTATTATGACAGAATGCAAAAGGGAATGCCTCTTAAAGGCAGTGATAAGGTCCAGGTTCGGGTACCCGAATTCGCAAAGTTCGGCACTAACCCTAACTTTGCAGTTCGGGTTCCATCATCCCTATTAATGAAAGGGGCATACCAACCCACCCATGCCACCATTTTTTAGACCTGTTGTGAGCTGAGAAAAGTCGCAGATTGCGGTGCAAATAACCTTTGCACCGCAATCAGCAACAGATATATACGCCAGAAAACTGGCGTATATCTGATAGTAAATGACCCCCCCATAGTGTTTACAATGAGCACCTAAAGCACCTTTTCTGCTTACTATTACATAGAAGTCGTATAAAGTGTATTCAGAGCTTGAGTTTTTTAAATACATTTTTTACTAAACTTTTTTCCATTTAAAAAAAAAAATGGAAAGAAATTTTGATTTGTCTTCCATGTTGCAAGGTAATGTGTGAAACTCTAGTATTTGTGTCATAGGGAAATTTGAGATTGTAAACCCGATTCAGATTTTTGATATTTCAGTGGGATGAAGGGAGCAGCTTCCTGTGACAGTTAAGATACATCATTACTTTGCTTGTTATCCCCTTCCATGCATATAACTGATAAATGTTCCTTTTCATTTTCCTCCTTACAGTAAAGCGAGTGAGTTAACACTTCTCAACAAATGTTGACCCTTAGCACATGTTAAGGCACCTCAACACTTCAATTATTTCTAAATGGACCATAAGACCAATAACGCCTTTTTGTTCCATGTGCTACTATTTACTTGTTAAAATGTAACGTTTATTGAATCCATGTTATAAATATCTCCTGACTGAATACAATTGTATAAAAATATCAGCCGTGTCACATAGTTACTTTGTTTCTGTATCTATTTCTAACACTGTTTGCGTCACAGTGTAATTTAACTAGCTGAGGGATATAGTGAGCAGTTTTGTCGCCCTATTTTGGGCTCACTCATCTTCTATCCCTGCGCTATTTTATATGTTTGCTAGATTCTGATATCTATGTGCACCTGCTGTTTAAAAAAACCCTCAAACGCTGCCCCCCAACATGTTTCACCAGCTGATCTGGCGTCCCCAGGGGATTTGGACAGAGTATGTTTGAAAGGGGTGGGAACGGTCTCTTAAACCCTCTGATACTGGTGTCACTCACGCAGTTAGCATATCGCTGGCCTTTGTGTTATTATGTCAGCTTTTGAGGATAGTCCTTCTCTCTCCTCCTTCTAGCTGACGTACTACCTTGCACTCAACCTCCCGCCTGCCACGGGGTCCTGCGCATGATTATGGACTTTGTCAGAAATCGCTTTGTTAGCATTCACTGCGCATGTCATAGGACTTAGGTTCTTCTTCACTCTAAGTTATCAATCTCCTCTGCGCATGTCTAGGCACTTCTTTATTTGCTGCTCATTGTCTATGGAGTTTGTTCTGAGTGCCTTAGGATTAACTAGATTATTCCACCATTTATTTAGAATATACTTATATTAGATACATCTTGGTATACTTATGATGACTGATGAGTTGATCCTAAATGTATTTGCCTACATTTAATCATGTTTATAAATTCAATACATTCAATCATGTCTATAGATTCTCTACTACCCTTATCAATTGCAAGTTACCAATCATGTTGTTTTTATTAGATCATAAATGTTTATCTAGTTGACACTTCCTGACCCATGCCTTAATTAGTCTTTGCCAAATTCATTTTACTCAGCAAAGTCCTCTCCCTTTAGGTCAGCAAGTAATATTACAGGAGCAGAGAACAGCAGGCTCTTGGTGTGAATCAAAATGAATGCATCACACAAGACCCGGGCCCAACATCAAAGAGCAAAACCATTGTGATTAAAATGTAGGGAACGTCGTGTACTTCAAATAGGTGGCTTGATCAGGGATGTTGTATGAGTTGAAGCGAGCGCCTTGATCACAGCGATGGATATTAATCTGCAGAAGTGTTTGGCTAGCTTGACTTCGGGCAGTAAATATGGGAACACCAAGAAAGCTCTCATGGGGACCTGTCTCGGGTCTTGGCTCATCAACAGAAAGGTACAACAGAAACTAAGAAATCAAAAAGTGTAAGATAGAGAAGAGCGAATCAATCAAAATTCATCCCCAATTTTTTTAAAAATTTGCATTATTCTGAATCATAATTTCTCCAGGAAAACTTTGGACAATGGAGATGACAGATTGATTTAAAATACTTTTGATTCAGGTACAATCGATTCATACCGGGAAAAAATAAATAAAAAATTGTTCGATTTGGATAAATTGAACCTAAACAAACTTTAGGAAATTTGCTCTTCTCTAGTACATTGTGTTTGAAAAAGTACAAATTTTACAAGTAATGAAGAAATACTAAACTATGGGCTTTTAGACAGAATCCAGAATTAGTAGACCTGAAAGGGGTCAACTGGTTTAAAAGATGAATTTTCCAACACCTTAAGAGGGAGTTAAAGGGGACGTGAATGTCTTAAAATCCAATTTGGGTCTGAATAAATTCAACCCAAATCGAAGATGCTCTGATTGCCTGGCTGGAATCTCAAATCAAATCATCTAAAAAATATAAGTTTGGTAGCATTAGAACTTATCAGGAATTTAGGGCAGAATCTCTGAATTTTAGAATGTATTCACTCATCTCTAGTGATAACTGTCTGAACTGGGACCACCACCAATCACTTGAACAGGGATCCCATTCTCCTCTCTTTGAATGAGGTGGTCGAGCATGTGCAATGCCGCTCCCTTCACAGTCTATAGGACTTCCAAGGTAGCAGAGTCCAGCACTCAGCTATCTCCAGCAGTTCCAAAGAGTTGGAATGCAGTGGCATTGCATATGCCTGACTGCTGATGCTTTGAAACAAGGGGCACAGGACCTGAGTCCTCATAATCAGTTGGGATCTCAGCAGTGGAACATTGTTTTTTTTCTTTTTTGCCATATTTTGTGGTATGCATAAGCCGAGGGGGGAATTAGTGTAAGGGAGTTATTTCAATACTGGTAAGTCGCATACCTTCAATGCAGGCAGACCACATGGCTTCTACGGGACTCCTTTGTTTTCCAACATGAAAACTCTGCCATTAGGGAAGCTCAGTGCAAAAAGATTATTACATCTTCCATTGCAATCAATGTTAACTGTATACATTTTAATGCATTGAGCTCCCCCTAGTGTTGGCTACATGCAGCCATTTTTGTGATACATTATCCAAAGGGAAGCAGTGACTTAGTTCTGTATGGACAAATTTAGCAATGTATTTATGCTATACCTGCGGTGTAAATACAGTGATACAGTACTCTATTATTGAACCACCTGTTCCACTTTTTTTTTTAGCATAGAAGTATGATAAGGAGGAGGCCAAGGGTGACCTTTTTATCATAATTTGTTTAAATTACATTTCTTTGTGCTTTGCGTTCTCTGTTGCCTATAAGTGTTTGACGTGAGCATACTGATATATGCGGGGGCTATATAAGCATTACTGATATATGAGATCAAAGTATGCCATTATTAAATCCAATTACTGTAATATAAGCCAAAATGTCCTGCATATTTACCAGAGTGCCCCACATTCAGATATGAGGTTTTATTTGGGTCAATAGCTGGCATTTAGGCTTTGAACCTATGGTTATTTTGAAAATATGTTTTTTTAGGGGACCAGAGGTTATGATTAGAGATGAGCGAAGTGTTGGAAAATTTGATTCAGCTGAATCGCCGAATAAAATAAAAAAATTGTTTTGTGACAAATTACTTCAGCACAAGGCACATTTTTTTGTAAGTAGCGGGTGCGGAGAGCTGTGATTGCGCTGCCCCTCATCATTGTATCCCTCAGATGCCACGTTCATACATGATTGCAGCATCTGAGTGTAAAAACATTGTAAAATTAACATTAAAAAAATGAAATCTAACTTACCACCTCCATTTTCTCATGACGGGTCGGCGGCCACCATCTTGCTTGAAGATCTGGAGCGAAATCTCGCTCGATGCAAGATTACGTCATCACGCCGTCCGGCGTGGTGACGTCATACCTCACCATGCACAGGATTTCGGCCGAGATCTTCAATCAAGATGGCAGCTGGGGGCCCGTCGCGAGCAAATGGATGAGGTAAGTATGAATGTATTTGTTTTTTTACACTATTTCAGGTTAAATCGAGTCGCTAACACAAAGCATGAGGAAATTCGGCTTCAAGGCAAATCGAATTTATCCTGAAATTCGGATCGAATTCCATTTTGTGGGATTCGATTCGCTCATCTCTAGTGGTAACGTCATACCTCACCATGCATGGGATTTCATGCGGGTGAGGTAAGCATGATTTAATTATTTTTTACCGCCATTCAGGGTAAATCTATTTGTTACCACAAAGCACGAGGACTTTGATTTGCTCAACACATTATAATAATAGGGTAGAGGGGGGTGTTTTTTTTTACACTAGTGCCTATTGATTTTATCTGTCATGTATTTCTTTCTATCTTTTCTCAGCATAACGCAACTTTCTGAATACAAAGATTCCATAATTATTCCACAATCCCCATTTTTCTCCTTTTGTAATCAGTCATGTTGAAACCCTTGATAACTTATTATTTTTTATGAGTTTTCTAGAAAAAAAGTCAACATCTAGTTTTAATGAGTAAATTTAATTGCAATACTTTTAGAGGAGGAATAATTAAGCTGGGGTTTTGATTTAGTGTGTTCTGCAGTAAAGTGTTTTTCCATATTCTACCATAATCGCTCACTTTCTACAGTTCAATCCATTTTCTCACTTCATTGACTTCCCAAATAATGTTACCTCCTTCCAGTGCTTTGCCTAGACATCCGCTACAGCCTATTTCTAAACTTTTTGCCTATATGAGCAAAAAAACAAAAAGTTCAGCAAATTTGTGTATTTTGCTTTTAATCTTCTAATCGTAAACTTAGGAGCAAATTATAATGGCTTATTGGCTGCCACTAGGAAAGATTCAAGCTGGATCCAAGGAATCATCCAGAAGACCAAAAAGGGGTCAGGAAAGGCCTGAAGTTGACCCCTGAAGAACATCATCTAAGTATCATGTATATTCGTAATTGGTACAAACTTAGGTGCTACAAAGAGTTGCTCTCTTGAAATGTCCAATTTAGTAACTACTTGCATTCCCCATGCAATAACATTTCTAGAGCTTGTTTCCATATGCTTCCATGTTGTATTGTCCCTCTGTAATAAACGTACCTGTCCGGGCTCCAGTGGTGTGATCCTCAGCCTCAGCCTCACCACGCTGGGAGAGACACGCTGCTGAGCCATGCCCCCTGGTGACGCGACCGCATCCTTAGTAACAGGATGCAATGCTTTGTTTCTCCCTGCAGCGGGCTCATGCTGGGGGAGATTAGCAGTGGGCTGATTGCTCAGCTGCTCTATTACTGTGCACTAGTGTTTCTGACTAATGGAGCGCCGAGTTAATCGACCTATCAGGCTCTGATCCAGGGACTTGGTGCTCTTCCTGGCCACACACTCTTGCCAGTGATAGTTTTGTTGGCTCTAGCTGGTTCCCTTGTTCATGGTTCCTGTACTTCTATTTATTCCCTGTATTCCTGATGCCGGCTTGTTTTCTGACAATTCTCTGTCATACGTTTTGGTACTGTGTAGCCTATCTGGTTCTGACCTATTTTTTACTACTCTGCTTTTGTGTTGTCCGTGTTGTGTGTCTTATTTCTCCTGCACCTATACAAGTGTAGGGACTGTCGTCCAGTTGCGGTTCTGCCTTTAGGGCTTATCGTACACTGCAAGTAGGTAGGGAAACCTGGCTGAGTTTTTGTTTCATCGACTCACTGTCCTCGTCTATCCCTACCTACAGTCCTTACACCCTCTATAATTCCAACTAGAAGTTTATGAATGAATTACCAACTGGGTGTTACCAGTTGAGGGGGGGGGGATGTCAGCAAGATCTGCCACTGGTAGCATGGATTGGATAGGGGTAAACTGTGCAGGGACACAGACCCAACTGAAAACACCCAGGTGGGGATTTATTCATAAACTTCTAGCAGAGATAATATCAATAACATTGATATTATTTACTAATACAGATATATTAGGAGAGGCGACAGCTCCTTTTTTAAGCCAAAAATGCAGGACACAGTGAAACAAAAAATAAACTGGGTAGCAGGGAGCCAAGCAGTAGCACTATGTAACCCAATTACCGTGAAAAGCAACAAAGCGCTGTTCACTTGAATTTCAATTTTGAACATATGATGAGTCCGCAGGAAGTCCACTAGACGTTGGGCTCACCTCTAGAGCAAGAATGATTGGGGAAGTGATATTCAATGAGATATATGCAATTTCACCATATTTCTTACTAAACCAAAAACAATGTTTTTGCTAACTATGCCTTCAGCCACATTATGCTACGGTAGAAACAGTCAGAAGATGTGTGTATGGCTCCCTCATTGACTTGAACTCATGATAAGCGTTCGCCGTAGCCAGCTCCTGCCTATGTTTCCTGCTGTTTAATGAGCAGGATCAATATTACAGAACATTTTATATTTCTTTCATTACTGTAAACCTTCTCATAAAAACAGAAGAAATCGCCGCTGTGCAGTTAACAAGACACAGGTGCTGCCGATTAACTGATCAGCGGGCCGCCGCTTGTCCTGCAGGTAACATCCCTTATTCTACAGGAATAGGCAACCACGTGTAGGCTTGACCAAGACCTTGAAGCAGCAGGGGATGTTCATATTTGTACACATATTAAGATGCAGTGTACTAATGTACCTGTGTAGTGATTGGCAGTCTAATCAGTGCAAGTGTTAACTATTACTTCCAGTGTTATTTTTGGATAACAGTATTAGTTTAGGACCCCACAGGTCAGCTTGACGGTTAATTATGCAGGAAGCAATGTCTATCATTTTGCACAGTGCAATGTAAATGCATGCTATATTGAGTGTGTATATGGGCAGAATTTGGGCTCAGGGGTTAGCAGTGTTGCATATGCCACTTGGGCCCTAAGTTACACAAGTTTATTTCCTCTTTTCAATTGGGTTATCCTGCCAGTTTACGAGTATACACAATGCAGCCTGGCATGGTAACGGAGTACTGATTACCGCAAATTGCTGGGCTACACCTTTACTTACTAAGAATGCTAAACTGTTTAGAGCATAAAAATATGTCTTGTGAGCCTTTCTAATCAGGAGTAGTGTGAATATGAAGTTTTATTCTGCCAGATCTTGCTCCTCTAAGTGCACTGTAAAGTGTTCTCTGCGCTGAGCTGCTTCAGAGCCCCTCCCCTCTATCCTGAGTTACAGCTGTAGCATCCAACCAAGAGATCACAACAGCTTTCACTCAGAGCAGGGTGGGGGTGTGAAGCAGCCCAATGCAGATAGCACTTTACAATAAAGCTCTGCCTCCAATGTACAAGTAGGAGCAGAATCAAGCAGAATAAAAGTTCATATTCTCACTACTCCTGATAAAAAAGTTTCCACAAATGGTATGTTTATACTACTCTCCCCAGCACTTACCTAGTGCTGTCAGTAGTTTAGTATGGTCAAAACTGCTAACAGACTCCCTAAGTTGCAACAGTTGTACAGGGGAAGCCAGACAATTAGAAGTAATCCACACATGGGTATTGCAAACAGGTTGCACCATGTACTGGCACTCTAAGACAGAGACAATTAGGTTAAGGCCTCATGCACATGACTGTTGTGTGTTTTTTTTTTTCGGTCCGCAAACTGCGGATCCGCAAAACACGGATGGCGTCCGTGTGCGTTCTGCAATTTGTGGAACGGCACAGACAGCCTTTAATATAACTGCCTATTCTTGTCCGACAAGAATAGGACAGGTTATATTTTTTTGTGGATCACGGAATGGAGCAACGGATGCGGACAGCATACGGAGTGCTGTCCGCATCTTTTGCGGCCCCTTTAAAGTGAATGGGTCCGCATCCAAGCCGCCCAAACGTCCGTGTGCATGAGGCCTAACATAGTAACATAGTATATAAGGCCGAAAAAAGACATTTGTCCATCCAGTTCGGCCTGTTATCATGCAAGTTGATCACCTCCACATTTTTATATCACATTGTGGTAAAATGTAGTGCTTAGGGTTAAAGCAAAAATTATGCAGGCTCTAAGAGCTCTGCTCCTTTTTCTGACAGGTTTCTGCTCTTTTCCTCCCTTCATTTAGTGCTAGAGATTGTAGACTGATGAAGGTTGTTGACAGCAAATATGTTGAGAAGTGGTGACAAAACCCAAGGAGGGCAGCTCATGCGGGCCATAGGGAAGAAAGCACATATACAGCTATTTGCAGGGGAAAGGCATCAGTATCCTAGGCACACAGATCCAGCATGTATTACTGGGAGGGACACGTCCATTGGGAAAAAAACTTGATACTAGAGGGAGGTTGTAAATTGAGTATTAGGGGGTCTCAAAATGAATGACATGATGGGCATGAAGACTGCAGACTGAAACTGCAACTTTTTTTCACTCAAGGTAACAATTGACATATGTAAAAATATTTTCTCTGTTTATGGTCCATAGCCTTTAAGTTTAAATTTTTTGAAAAATTATGAAAAATCTTTCTTGATTTGAACCAAATGCAAACGTGGTGTGACTTTTTAACTTTGTTCTCTTGCCAATGGCAACACATACATGACTCTGCTGAACCAAGCATGCTCAGGATTCAGGGGTCAGGAGAAGTAGCTGAACAAGCATTTGTCTGCTAGCTATTGAAGGTGTATGGCCGCCTTTAGATTTTGAGTCTCACTGGTGTGAGGACTGACATAAATGATTACGTTATAATTGGAGCTGATAAGAAAATAAAGGCTGAATGCCTATGTCCACATTTATTGGCGGCAAACACCCCATAATAGAAGGTTCATCCATTGACAAAATGCAGACAAGATGGACTGTCCCTGATTTGATCACTTCTAAACTAATAATTTTGAACTTGCTATAAATTAAAGCAAACAAATAATGATCAGCCGGCACTCCGTACTGAATGGCGTGGTGCTCGCGTCCGAGATAGCGATCCCAGGATAATAGCAAGAAAAGACCGGCACTCACTGTTTCTTGAAGAAAGAAAATCTTTATTGTCACATTAGATCGTGACGCATTTCGACTCTCGTCTGGAGCCTTTCTCAAACATGAAGGATATAATACAAGCATTGGTGAACACACGGCATTTAAATAACCCGCCTAGGCGGAAGTGACATCACATTACCATAGTTACAGAAATCAACATAGGACAGCTGTCCAATTACACTGCAAGCTGATAGAGTTAAATGAAACAAACAGGGAAAAAAGAATGCTTGTATTATATCCTTCATGTTTGAGAAAGGCTCCAGACGAGAGTCGAAACGCGTCACGATCTAATGTGACAATAAAGATTTTCTTTCTTCAAGAAACAGTGAGTGCCGGTCTTTTCTTGCTATAAATTAAAGCGTCACAGTAAAGTTTCACACAATTTCATATTATTTAAAAGAGAAATTGGTGTAACTGGCAATTTTCTAAATAACTTTATTTTAAAAATATGACTGCATCCACCTGAAAAAAAGCTGAAAAGTCATGGCCACTAGGGATCTCACTTCCACCTAATTTGTATTTCACTGCCTGTTGTCGGGCAAGATCTGTGCCTAGAGAATATGGCTCACGGTAAGTGGGGGGGGTCAGAGCTAGCTGATAGTCTAAGCCTGATAAAAAAAATAATGCTTCTACACATGGCAGCCATTGAATGGCTGCCATGATAAATCTGTGGCAATGTAATAATCTTCCAGAAATGGTGCTCTCACATTCTCAACGTCTACCTTAAAAGACCAGAGATGCAAAGCACTCGTTGCAAACTGCTAGAGTTTGAAATGTAATTAACTTTTCCCAGCCTCCCACATGCACTTAAAGGAAAGGGCAGATAAGTTTGAATGTCCTGTCCTGACTTTTGGACTCCACGGTAAAAAAAAAATGTGCAGAATTCTTGTTTCTTCCATGAACATTTTATGGCTGATCCAAAAAGCAATTACCGGACTAAATTTAGCCTGATGTGAAAACACAGCAGAGAAAGTCAGTTGTGAGCAAATCTGATGATGCATACAGTCTTAATGCTTTTTCACAGCATGCTGAACACCTGCTCTGCAGATGTTCCCCTATTAAAGCAAAGTCCATTTAAAGGTGCTTCCCTTCTGACTCTGAAGAGAAATGCATTTTCACGTTGAAAAAAACCTCCAAACTTTTGTTCCTAAGTCACTAAGGCCTCATGCGTACAATGGACTCCTACGGTTCTGTACCACTCTAAGTGTCGCCATATAGCGCCTCTAAGGGCTCCGCATTACTGAAGCAATTATTTTAGAAGATGATTTTTTCCCTAATATGACATCCAGTGGAATGCGACATGTTCTCTTTCCTGTATAAAAACCTTTGTATGTCCCCATGCCTCCATGTAAAATTCAAAGCATACTGTATCAAGTTAGGGCACCATAGATGTTGTGTATAGGTGCCATATTCAGGCTCCATACAGTACAACTGTATATGCATATGTATATATACAGTATATTATATATAATATATAAAATAGAATAATACAATAAACATTAAATACTGTACTAAAGAAAATGTAAAAAGTGGTGCAAAATTTTCCTCCAAGTGCATAATTGTTATAATTGTCAACTGTCCCGAATTTGCAAGGACTGTCCCTAATTTTCAGAGACAGTCCCATCACATTTGGGCTGTCTGGGGTCCAAAATGGGTGGGACTAGTGTAAACCTCATCCATAAGCGGACGGTCTCAGTGGCTTAGCTGTCCCACATATAGTATGCAAGAGTGAGCCTAGCCTATAACGGCAGAAAATGTCAGGGCAACACTCCTTGCTTCAAGTAGTTCAGGTGCCAGCGTTTTCCCCCTTGGTCCTGGGGTCCAAACAATATTCAAATAATAAATGTAACTCAGCACTCCTTGGGTAAAAAGTGAAAAATATGATATTTATTCAACACATGTAGATACAGTCAAAGTTTCAGCTCTCTCACAGAGCCATTATCAAGCCTGATAATGGCTCTGTGAGAGAGCTGAAACGTTGCCTGTATCTACATGTGTTGAATAAATATCACATTTTTCACTTTTTACCCAAGGAGTGCTGCGTTACATTTATTTGGATTATATATACATATATATATATATATATATATATATACAGTACAGACCAAAAGTTTGGACACACCTTCTCATTCAAAGAGTTTTCATTATTTTCATGACTATGAAAATTACAGATTCACACCGAAGGCATCAAAACTATGAATTAACACATGTGGAATTATATACATAACAACAAAGTGTGAAACAACTGAAAATATGTCATATTCTAGGTTCTTCAAAGTAGCCACCTTTTGCTTTGATTACTGCTTTGCACACTCTTGGCATTCTCTTGATGAGCTTCAAGAGGTAGTCACCTGAAATGGTTTTCACTTCACAGGTGTGCCCTGTCAGGTTTAATAAGTGGGATTTCTTGCCTTATAAATGGGGTTGGGACCATCAGTTGTGTTGTGGAGAAGTCAGGTGGATACACAGCTGATAGTCCTACTGAATAGACTGTTAGAATTTGTATTATGGCATGAAAAAACTTTAAGAAATGAAGGTCAGTCAGTCCGAAAAATTGGGAAAACTTTGAAAGTGTCCCCAAGTGCAGTCACAAAAACCATCAATCGCTGCAAAGAAACTGTCTCACATGCGGACCGCCCCAGGAAAGGAAGACCAAGAGTCACCTCTGCTGCGGAGGATAAGTTCATCCAAGTCACCAGCCTCAGAAATCGCAGGTTAACAGCAGCTTAGATTAGAGACCAGGTCAATGCCACACAGAGTTCTAGCAGCAGACACATCTCTAGAACAACTGTTAAGAGGAGACTGTGTGAATCAGGCCTTCATGGTAGAATATCTGCTAGGAAACCACTGCTAAGGACAGGCAACAAGCAGAAGAGACTTGTTTGGGCTAAAGAACACAAGGAATGGACATTAGACCAGTGGAAATCTGTCCTTTGGTCTGATGAGTCCAAATTTGAGATCTTTGGTTCCAACCACCGTGTCTTTGTGCGACGCAGAAAAGGTGAACGGATGGACTCTACATGCCTGGTTCCCACCGTGAAGCATGGAGGAGGAGGTGTGATGGTGTGGGGGTGCTTTGCTGGTGACAATGTTGGGGATTTATTCAAAATTGAAGGCATACTGAACCAGCATGGCTACCACAGCATCTTGCAGCGGCATGCTATTCCATCCGGTTTGCGTTTAGTTGGACCATCATTTATTTTTCAACAGGACAATGACCCCAAACACACCTCCGGGCTGTGTAAGGGCTATTTGACCATGAAGGAGAGTGATGGGGTGCTGCGCCAGATGACCTGGCCTCCACAGTCACCGGACCTGAACCCAATCGAGATGGTTTGGGGTGAGCTGGACCGCAGAGTGAAGGCAAAAGGGCCAACAAGTGCTAAGCATCTCTGGAAACTCCTTCAAGACTGTTGGAAGACCATTTCAGGTGACTACCTCTGGAAGCTCATCAAGAGAATGCCAAGAGTGTGCAAAGCAGTAATCAAAGCAAAAGGTGGCTACTTTGAAGAACCTAGAATATGACATATTTTCAGTTGTTTCACACTTTTTTGTTATGTATATAATTCCACATGTGTTAATTCATAGTTTTGATGCCTTCAGTGTGAATCTACAATTTTCATAGTCATGAAAATAAAGAAAACTCTTTGAATGAGAAGGTGTGTCCAAACCCTATGTATGTACTGTATATATATATATATATATATATATATATATATGTAAAACAATATGGCTGAAAGTTGGTAAGATACTACAAATGAAAATGATAAAAAAAAGTTTAAAGGGCATCTGTCAGCAGTTTTTTACCTATGACACTGGCTGACCTGTTGCATGTGCGTTTGGCTGCTGAAGGCATCCGTGTTGGTCCCATGTTCATATGTGTCCACATTGCTGAGAAAAATTATGTTTTTATATATGCAAATGAGCCTCTAGGAGCAATGGGGGCGTTGCCATTACTCCTAGAGGCTCTGTTCTCTCTGCAATGGTTGTGCCATCTCCACTTTCATTGACAGGACCAGCTGTGATCATGTTTTCACTGCCTGGCTCTGTCAATCAAAGTGCAGAGGGCGCGGCAGTTGCAGAGAGAGCAGATCCTCTAGGCATAATGGTAACGCCCCCATTGCTCCTAGAGGCTCATTTGCATATATGAAGACATCATTTTTGCCAAGCGCACATGTAACAGGTCAGCCAGTGTCATAGGTACAAATCTACTGACAGATGCCCTTTAAAAAATATAATTACCATTTTGGTGTCTCTTTTACTGACACTAAGCTGTGCTTCTGTAATCTGTATTCTGGATAAATCATTCTTCCGTCTCTAAAATATATTCTTTCATCTCAAAACTTGAACGTTGAGTTGTCTCACTCTCTACATCAAGGCACTGTAAACGTGAGCTATCTTGGTCAGACAGTGCACTATGTGTACACCGTTATATTTTCAGTGGCTGCTATTCAATAATCCATGATGACCGCTGTATGATCAGAGCCGATCGCACAGAATATTTTGGATTATTTATGACGACTTCTGTAAGAAATAGAGCGATGATGCTGATAGCAGCGGAGCAGATATTTACCGATTTCTTGAGCTTGCTGCTTGTCGGAAAGCTGGAATCCCATCATTTTGCAATATTTTATATCCTTCGATAAACAAGCATTTTGAGTATGGTTTTCTGTACTGTGGTACATTTTGTCAGTAGGATCTTACCTCATGACTAGAGATGAGCGAATCGAATCCCACAAAGTGGAATTTGATCCAAATTTCAGGATAAATTCGATTTGCCTAGAAGCCGAATTTCCTCGTGCTTCGTGTCAGTGAAGCGATTTAACCTAAAATAGTATAATAAACAAAAAAGTTCATACCGCCTCCATTTGCTCGCGACGGGGTGCCAGCGTCCATCTTCCTTGAAGATCTCAGCAGTGTGGCGCGAGATTACATCATCAATCCAGCCGGCGTGATGACGTAATCTTGCGCCGCACAAGATTTTTCGCCGAGATCTTCAACCAAAATAGAGGCGGCCGGCCCGTCACAAGCAAATGGAGGCGGTAAGTTTGATTTAATTATTTTTATTGTTAATTTTACACTCATGTATGAACGCGACATCTGAGGGGTACAATGACGGGAGCGGCACTATCGCAGCTCCCTGTCATTGCACCCGCTCGTCAAGAAGCACATTTTGTTGTGAAATACAGCGAATCAGGTCCATCGAACGTTTAAGAAATTCGCTCATCTCTACTCATGACCCCTGTCTGTGCCAGAAGAGTGGACCAGAGAGCAGCAAACACAGCAGTGAAGTGAAGGAGCCAGAACCCAGCAGCGGGAGCAGATAAGTATTCTCCCCTCTGCTAGTTAAAAGGGTGGAGAACCCTCGAAAGAGTAACAACACTCTAGAAAACTTTTGATATGTTATAGCAACATATCAAAGCTTTTAACTAATGGGGTCCCAACTGCTGAGACCCCACACCGATGACTAAAATGAGGAGTTATGCGTGCCCAACTGGGTGCTGTCTCTCTTCTTTACTGGAGATGGAAATTAAATTAGGCTCATAGGGGGAGATTTTTCAAGACTGGTGCTTTCTGCGCTGTTCTTGAAATCCCCTGCACTCACAGGATGAGGATTTATCATAAAGTGCAGGCCTCATCATAAATTAGTGGCTTCCTCAGGCAGCTCAGAGCCGCCGTATATTTCTGGCTTCATTTAACACCAGAAAACTGGTGTAAATGAAGATAAATCTGTCTCTGTTGTTGACCACGCCATTTTCCTGCCCTTGCCCCTTTTGGAAAAGTGCAGAGGGCGGCGTAAAAAGAAGCAGTTGTGACTTTTAGTTTTTTCAAAAAGTTGCATTTAAAAAGTTACAAACGCACAGACTTTCTAAAGCCACTTTTCTAACGCAAGGGAGATGATGAAGCTTCCCCATAGGCTTTGTAGGCCAACTTCTTCATTATTTTTTCATTACTCAGCTGGGTGCGTCTTACTCCTCATTGTAGCTATTGGTGGGGTTCCCAGCACTCAGATCCCCACCAATCAAAATCTTTGATATGTCGCTATGACACATCAAAAGTTTTTCTAAAGGTTGTTACTTTTTAACAGTTTTTCTGTAAATAGACATCTTTTTTGTAAACATTTTTTCATGATAGTTAGCATTTGTGCTGTAATGCCAGTCCACTGTAAAATGTAGTTGTACGCCTTAGTGATTTCCATGTTTGCTATACCTTTTGCAGAACACTACATATTATTTTTGTTCTGACTGCATATTCATTTTACTGTTTTGCTGTAACATAATCTATAATTTTCACACAAAGTAATACCACAAAAACAAATGTTCGGCTGACAGCGCTGACTTCTACCTTGATCTCTGCTCTATGTTACTGTAATTTGTGAACATTAATCTAAAAAAAAAAAAGGCAAAAACAAAACTCAAATTGTCAAGTATGATAACACACCTATGACTTGGATGGAGTGAAGCAAATCACAAATAAAACCTGTCCTTCCTTACCATATCTCGAAATATGTGTGGTGGGATGACCAGCCAGTGGCTGTGATATGCATTGCAGACCTTTAAAGGTTTTGACCCATATTTTTTTTTTATCATTCTTTTGCCAGAGCTGGGCTTTATTTTTCCGTGATGACTCGCAGTTTTCATTGTTACCATACTGGGGTACATAGCACATTGTGATCTTTTTTTTTTTTTTTTGTGGCAAATTAAATATAAACAGAAATTCTGGCATTGATTTTAAATGTATTTAGAATATGTGGAATTGTGGATGTATTTTATTTTTTTTTCATTTTTTTGCCTTTAAAAGGAAAAAAGGTGGACTTTTTAACTTGGGGATAAAAAAATAAAATAAAACTCAATTTAATTAATTTTTTATTTATACTACTTATTAATGTTCTTTGACATGCTGTCAGTAGAAAACTGACAGTCATTTTATTGGGACGTGCTTCTGACATGGCCTAATAGGCATACACAGAAGGTATACCTGGGGGCTCTATCATTAGACTTTTGGCTGCCAGGTAAAGGCATTGGCAACACTGACTTCATTTGTAGGGAGCCTATGGTTGACAGAGGAAGCCTTTCCTTCTGAAAACACTTAGATGCCGCGGTTACTATTGACCATGGCATTTAAGGGATTAAATGGATTCTCCAATCCTGGCTGTCAGAGCAGGTATCCAGTTTTCATTAGACAGTTGGACAACACAGCTCCACCCCCTGCACAACATAAAAATACATATGTTCAGGTTTAAAGCTTGCTAGTAACTGCCATAAAAACAAGCATAGGCATTCATTAAAGGGATTGTCCAAGTTATTATTATTGATGACCTATCCTCAGGATAGGTCATCAATATTAGATCGGTGGGATTCTGACACCTGGCACCCCCGCCAATCAGCTGGTTTAAGAGAAGGCGCATGCCGTGCCAGCACAGTCTTCCCTTCACTGTTTACCTACTCATGGCACAACCGCAGTAGTGAGAAGGTGTAACTATAAGAAGCTGTCCCATTCACTTTTGTGGCATGGCGCATTCCTGTACACTTGAATAGGTGCGAGCCATCCTATTGAAATGAATGGGACAGCTTCTTGTAATTACACCTGCTCATTGCTGCTGTTGTGATGGCGAGTAGGTAAACAATGAAGGGAAGGCTGTGCTGGCACAGAGCGTGTCTTCTCTTCAACCAGCTAATCGGCAGGAGAGCCGGGTATCAGACCCCCGCCGATCTGATATTGATGACCTAACCTGAGCATAGGTCATCCATAAACATAACTTCGGACAACCCCTTTAATAGGTTAATCAAAGTCAAGAAAGGTAGGGGTGGGCACATTTACATGATTCATCAATGGTAAAAAGCATAGCAATTTTTATGAGGCCCAGCATCAAGGAACTCACCCTCATTCAGACATGATTGGAAGAGACCATGAAGGTGGTCATGGAAAATGTAATTCCCATCCATCACTGGTAGACAATTGAATGCATGGAAGACTTAATATGGTCATAGTAGAATAAGTCCCTTGGACTTTTATCATAAATGATGACTCAGTGGAGTCCATGCCTTGAACAGCCTTCCATAATATGGGTTTCACAGAGATTTATGCTTGTTCTTTTTTTAATTTTCTTTCAGAGAGTAATTTTCAACATTGTCAACTTTAGCAAGACAAAAAGCCTGTACAGAGATGGCATGTCTCCAGTTGTGAAGTCTACGAGTCGTCCTAAGTGGTAAGACATTTTTCATTGTCTGTAAGCAGGGTTGTCTGATCAGTTTTCTACCGTCCAACAAACTTGAGATTGCCAAGGCAATGTTGTTACCCTGACCCCCCATGACAGCACTGCCAACCACAGCACTTTAATTGACTCACTCGCCCTCATACAGTAGAGGTGATTGCTGCTCTTCACCTCCACTAACGAACTGTCTTGGGCAAGTTGAGTAATAATATCAAATATGATATTATTAATATCAAAAATGAGACTTGAGTTCTACTCTAAATATTTCCTCACTTTTGGCTTGCTGTAGACATGTTTTACAAAAAAGAAGAACAGTTATTAGGCAGAAATTGAAAAGTTTAGTCCTAGGCTTGCAGGAAACTGACAGCCTGTCCTTCTCGTGCAAAGCCGAATGAGCACAAGTTTGCTGTACTGTCATGGTTGGCAATAAAGATTTTGATTGATTAAACTGAGTTGGGTTGGGTGGGTTACTCCATCCTGTTTCTCTTGTAATCAGACCTAGAAAACCAAGACAATTTGATAGGCATAAGGATAATTTTAGCAAACTCTTCCCAAGTAGAAGCAGCTGACCTATTACATGGTAAAGTTTGCAAATACGCCAGGTGGGGATAGCAAACGCCATAACTCTTCACTATTCAGCAAGCCCATGATCACGTTGGGGACATTAGTGCTATGGAACGAGATAATGTGTTATGAGTAACTACTGACCACTCGTCACCTGAGGTATTTTACTAGAGTCATATGAACGACCCTAATTAGTATTTATAGAGTATGGATCTTCCCTGTGGACCAGTATCTGCAGCTGTTAAAGAGACTTTATGTGGGTGAATTGTAAGGTCCGTGAAATGCTAAATAAGGCAGGGTAGCAATTTCTGTTCATGCTTTCTTATAAAGACCACTTGACCTGGATATATTAAGAAATACTACTGGAGCAAACTGTGATAATACAGTATTTTTATAGTGCTGCATGGTACTCTCTTGAGTTCTTGGATATATTAAGCAATGGATGTAGTCTTTATATTTCAAATTTTATTTTAATTTTTTGTGTGATGTCACAATTTTTGAGACTTATACATAGTTATTTGGGGTAGATAGAAGCCAGGGTTTGGAAATAAAAAACAATTGTAACAGTAAACCGTAAGACTTCCCCCAAAAGATATCCAATTTCTATGGCTAACCTTAAAGAGGACCTATCACCTTTCTTGCATTCCCCATACAATAGCAATTCTGGAGCTTCCATTCATATGACTATTGATTGCGTCATTGTTCTAATATTCATTCTAGAAGAGTCTGCAATAAAAGTTGTACTGGGTGTTACCAGCCTGAGGGGTGTCCCTACACAGTCTGACACTGTCCAATCAGTCTTGGCAGTGTCAAGGACAACCCGCCCCTGCCCGGAACTGGTAACACCCAGCTGCATCTTTATTGCAGACTGCTAATAATTCATACAAAACATCTGGCAGGAATAATAGAGGAATGGTACAACATAGCGTCATAGATGCTCTCAAATTGTAATTACAAGCCCCCTTTTACTAAAACAGACATATCAGAGGATTGGACAGAACCTCTTTAAGAAAGGACAGTCTAGTGTTATGCATATGACTTTATAAAATGGGTACCATGGTCTTATATATATTAACTGGTTAAAACCAATTTTCCTTTCTGGTAGTATAGGGAAGATAAATGTGAATGTTACACTGACTGAGGTTTTTCCATGGATCTGTAAACAGATGCAAATTTAAAGTGGTTATCCAACCCCTATTATGCCTCCCCAAATGCCCACGGCCCCTCACTCCCTGGCATCTGCGTTTATTCTGATGCCCACATGGCCACTGCTGCATCTCCCTGTCACGCGGATAAAACATTGGGTGATGGGGGGCAGTCAATAACAGGACATGAGTGAAACGAGCCTCCCTAGTGTCAAACGTGACGCTAGAGAGGCTTGTTCCCGTCGCAGCCTGCTATTGGCTGCCCCCTCCCTCTGCCGCCGGATATTTTTATCCGTATAATGGGGAGATGCAGCGGCGGTGGTGCCGGCATCATAACCTACGCGGGTGCCGAGGAGTGAGGTAAGTACAATCTGTGTGAGGGGCCCGGGCATTTGGGGAGGCATTATAGGGGTTGGATAACCCCTTTAACTCCCCATTGACTTCTATCAGAAAATTTCCACCCACAGATCACCTGATGGTATGGCATGATTTTATTTCCATAAATTGACACATGGAGGTAAGGAAACCTTCATAGGATAACTGTACTATAGAAAACTAATATATAGCTATAACGCTGTCATGTGCCGAAAGGCTGACAAGAGAGCCCTTGTGTAGCCGTTCAATATGCCTGGGTACCTTATTTGAAATAGTTTGCCCTAGTGATTAATTTTAAAGGAACATTAATAAGAAAGAAAATGCACACAAATCCCAGCAATTTGTCCTTAAATACTTTTTTTTCCCTTTGATACCATTATGTCTCACATTACATTAAATATATGAAGAAATCTTCTCTGTGTATCCCAGGAGATCAGTCATGTCTCACCTGCTCCTCCTCACTGTCCTGTGTCTGGTTGTAACACAGTGGGCTGGAGCAGATGCCCCATCTGCAAAATAGTGTTAAAGGCTATGTATACCTTTGGAGGCAATTTTTGTTTATGATTGCATTTAGCATTTTTTGCCAAAAATAATATTTTCAATTGGCCTTTATTAAAAATATTGAGCCATTCTGTCACAAAGGGCTAACTGTTTTTCTAACTGTGGGACTGGTACTTTCACTTTGTGCCGGTCATCTAATAACCCTTATCTCTAAACTACTAAGAAGTTATAAGCCACATTCTTATCAGTAAGATAACAACTGAGCTATAATTAATGTTTACAAGAGAGGGGCGGGAAAAAAAGAGTGTTAGTCGCTCGACCTTCAAGTAGGGGGTCCTGGAATAACTTAGCAGGGCGCCAAAGGGAAGGCAAAAAAAAAAAAAAAGCTATAAATAAAGAATTAAATAAGAAAAAAATATATTATACAAATATATTTCTTAGTGAAACATAGGTGGGCAGGCTGCCAATGGTCTCAACCTAGCCTTAGAGAACTCAGGGTAGGTAGGTGATAGAGAATGAGGATAGTGGTGCGTAACACACGCTAAAAAAGACCAAAAGAGGAGGCGCCAAATAGGAGATAAAAGCTATGAGGTGGATCATGGAGACCCGTATAATGTAATCTATATAGACTTGTTTCCTTGTATCTCAAAGGATAGAGATATAGAGTAGCAATACTTACACATAAAAAAAATTACATGTTACAATCAAAATAGAATCATATAAAATCAAAGCCAAATATTAATATAAAACCAAAGCCAGATGCTCCTGATGAAGGGAACCCACTATTAGGCCCCAAAACGTGTTGAGCTTCCTCCTCTCCCCCTCCCTGGCATTAGAATAAAAGAAAAACTTAAAGATACATTGTTGAGTGTTTGCTGTCCTTTTCTGACATCTATACAGGCGACCCAGGCGCAGGAGGTGTGGTGTGCGTGTCGTGAGCTTTATCCCACATTACCCTCCTGGGTGAAGTGAGTCACTAACAATTTGGCTTTGGTTTTATATTAATATTTGGCTTTGATTTTATATGATTTTATACGATCTATTTTGACTATGTGTAAGTATTGCTACTCTATATCTCTATCCTTTGAGATACAAGGAAACAAGTATATATATATAAAATTTTACAGGTCTCCATGATCCACCTCATAGCTGTTATTTGATTATCTCCTAGGGAATTTGGCACCTCCTCTTTTGGTCTTTTTTAGTGTGTGTCACGCACCACTATCCTCATATAATGTAAGAGAGCAGAGATGAGGAGTCCGTCTACTCCACAGATGACGGAAAAGACACAGGCAGCTACTAGAGCATCTCAGCTCTGTACAGAAAATAGGATTCCGTATTGTTAATAAAGACCAATTGAAAAAAAAAAATTTTTTAGCTCAAAATAAGTACAATGCAATAATACAAAAAAATTGCCCCAAAGGTGTACATAGCCTTTAAGCCCCACCCATTTGTAAACTCCACCCCTAATTCAGCCAACGGCCAAAGATGTAAGAGCTCAGCAGATTTACCCCTGTGCAGGGCAAAGGCATTTTCAGGAGATCTGGTGATGTCACAGATCCGCCCAGCAGTGAGCCTGGTGACGTCACCAGCACTGCTGAGCAGGCTTTAGCACTACCCTAACCTGTAAAACGGCTAGGGCAGTGCTAAAGCCGGCCCATCAGAGCTGGTGACTTCAATTAACACACTGCTGGGCGGAAGCTTCCACCCAGCAGTGTATTATTGTAAATAAAAGAGCCCTTGCCCTGCGCAATCCAGCGTAGGACAAGGGAGCGCATTGGCATGCTCATGCTCCGATGCCTGGGTGAAAATATGGGTATGTCTGGGTTCAGATCTGAACTCTGACAACCGCTTTATTCAAAGATCTCAAAAGGCGTCTCTCGCTGTGCACTGATCCAAAGGGTACAATTATGAAAATCTGTGACATCTGAACTAGGAATGTTCAAATATTGAAGCAGAAGGCTGTTGGTTTGGTAAAAAGGGAAAAAAAAATTAGATGGATTTAAAATTCCATTTATAATTTAGTACCAATTATTCATTGTTTGACATTATCTTAGAAACAGAGCGAGGAACTAAAACAAATATTTTGTCTGAGCTTGAAATGATCTGATATAATGTTCCGGCACAAAATGAGCACAGCATAAAAATACAGTTTCCTAGTGGAGAATTTAATATAATTTGTGTGATAGGAATATCGGGAGCAGGCGCTAAAGGTCACCTGCGAGAGTACAAACTAAGGGGGACGTTGCACTTATCACTGCATGCAGCGGTGTCTGAGTTGTAGACAGATCAAATGGAGTTGGCTAGAAAAATATATAAACTTTTCTTAGCTTTGCCGTTTCATTCACAGTACGTGCCTTCAACACTAAAAAAATAAAAATAAAATAAGAATACCTAGTATTCCCAGGAACATCTGTAAATCAGGATTTACTTTATTGAGACCCGGTGAGATGCAATCAATAAAGGAAGACCACACACTGGCTATGGGGCCCGTGAGGTTAGGGGGCCCGGCCAGGCTGCATGGCTACACCCCCTTTCTGACCTGAATACACGCTGCAACATTGTACAATGTTGACACGTAAAACTTTTTAACGAATCACAGCGCTCCTCACCACGCTCCCCCATCGCTTAGCAACTATCCAGAAGTTTCCCGAACGCTCCTCGCAGAAGCAGCCAATCACAGAGCCGCACAGCCCGACGGGGAATATTCGGGAGCTTTCGAGTCAGTATGAAGCTCGACCAATTAGCGGCGGTGGCTGTCAGTAATGCCACTGAGCAGAGAGAATTTTCGCGATAGTTCCAGGCGGCGCTGTCAGTCAGAGAACTTCTCAGCCAATCAGCGAGATGAAGGGGCGGGGTGTGTGAGACATCTCCAGAAGAGTCTGAAAATGCCCGGAGACTGACAGGGAACGCCGATTATCAGTGATGAGAGCGTTCTCGGTTGTTCTCATCTCGTCTACTGTGTGTGAGGGGAGGACACCGAGATAAGTGTATGAGGAATGTGCAAGGTTGGGATGACGTGTCTATAGATATAGATATTGCAGTTTTTCCCTAATAGTAACTGGTATAAAATATTGGGAGACATCCCTAGGGGTGATGGGGTCAGACTGGATGAGGACACTATTGGGCGCCGTCATCTCCTACTGATATTGTAAAGATCGGCCTCCAATGTCTGTCCTGAAAAACCTCTTAAAGGGATGGTCCAGCAAATGCCAATTACCTTTAAATCAGCTCACATAGGAGGACCAGAAAAACCCCCATACCTGCCTCACTGACCCCCAGCACTCCTCTTCCTCTGCAGTCCACGCCTGGTCTCTGCTGTTTGCTGCTTCCTGGTCTCTCTCCTCATTCAGGTAATGCCGATATAGCCTTGCTGCAGCGGTGATTCTCCCCCTCCCCCTTAACCAGAGATTGCCTGGGTGCTAGGGATTAGTATTTAATTTCTTTTCGTAGCCCACAACAGGGGCGTAGTTATAGGGGAAGCGGCTTCTTTGGGGCCCAAACTCAGAATGGGCCCATCTAGAAAGAGGACTAAAAGATTATATTGTCAGGGCCCACGCAACAGTATCATACAGTGCCAGTAGCATACAGTACCAGTATATACAGTGACAGTATCATACAGCAACAGTATATACAGTGACATGACAGAGCATATACATTTAGGAAATGGAGAGAGCAGGCTGCCGGACCTCATCTGAGAGAGATCTTGACTACCACTAGAGTGGGGGTTGCATGGAAGTCGGGGGTGGCCAAGAAGTTGCTGGGGGGGGGGTGCCTGTTCAAAAATTTGCTGTGGGGTCCAGTCATTTCTAGTATGCCACTGTGTGGGGCTGTGGTAATGGAGACTGCATACAAGTGCTGCTGCTCATCAGCCACATCCTCACCTCCTTTGTACTTCATGTCTCCTCATGAACTCCATTCCCCAGAGATCTAGCTGAAGATCTTATCGTCTATATTCAGTATCAAAATCCCTGACAAGCAGAGAGAGAGGAGAATGAGGCAGCTCTTTACCTCAGTGTTGTGAAGTAACTTGTGCTTCTCTCTGATTAGGACAGGTTCTGTGTGTATTAATAGACGGCGGCCATTTTATTTCTCCTAATCATTGCTCCCCAGACAAAATGAGCCATTATAACTAATAAAAGGTATTTGGGAATTTATTTATAATAAAGTAATATTTACGTATTTTCAATAATTTTATTTTCTTAATTCCCGAAGAAGCCCTTTAATTAGTCTTTTAAATCTAATTTGACTTAACAGTTCTACCTTTAGACAGCAAATTTATAGCGGCAGATTTAGTATTCTCTATCTTTGCAGTTTGCTGTATTTTTCTATGACCGTCTGATAATGTTTGTTAACCTGATTATTCTCTTCATTCTATGGGAGTTCAAATGTATTGTGGATTGGCCAGGGCTCTAGTGCTACTGAGAAATTGTTAGTATTCCAATGCAGAAGATGAAGGTGTTTTCCCAGTCCATGTTACCAGGAGGATATATGAAAAGTGACTTAACAAGACGGGAACCAGGAGCAAACTGACAAACGGGGCACATGTTCTTTTGTGCATAATTTCAATAAATTAAACGGAAACAATTTTATTTGCCACACGGTAAAGATTATGCATTTATTCTGTCACTTTGACTCCTCTAAACAAGAACAAGTGACCTTTCTTTTGTAGGTTGGGATGTGTTTGTAAAAAGGCTTCAAAGCTCTCTATGCATATCCCATTGAAATATGTCACCTTCACGTCGTGCTCTTTCAACTCTGCTTTTTCTGTCTGTATCAGGTCTATCAAAAAACTCATGCAAATGCAGATTTTTTATGGACAACTAAAACACTTAAAGCTTTTGCATTAAAAGTTGTAGTCCCTCTATCCCAGAATGATTTGTAGATTGGTTTCCTTCACCTTTGGGGAAGATTTCGTTTGCTTCCTAGTAACTTCTTGGTGTCCTCAGCACCCAGGGCATATACTCTGCCCTACATCCAAATTTGCATAAACCCAGCTTTTTTTGTTGTCCTTTTTTCAGGACAGTCCTTTACATTGTTAAACAGTCTTAAAGGGGTTGTGTCATGATAAACATATTCTACATTTTTCAAACCAGCACCTGGTTCTGAATACTTTTTGTAATAGCATGTCATTAAAAATTCAATAAAATGTATCTGGATGGCGCCACCTGCTGTTTTTCCGTCTCATTGAGCTAGTCAAACGTGCTCAGTTTAAATCTTCAACTGCCACCAGCCATATATTCTGTTAGAAGCTGTGGCAGTCATAGGGAGAAGGCTGCAGCAGAAAGGAGTTGCCCCCTGAGCTCCCAGGCTGATGAACAATTGAAGTAACGAATGTGGACATCTCTAGCCCAATGTGAGGTACAGGGCTGGTTCTAGGTTTGTTGGAAAGATATTGTCATGTGCTAGATGATGTATGGTTTTCATCTAGTCACTAAAAACAATGTAAGGCTACCGTGCCGTTTTTTGCGGTCCGCTCGTGTGCCTTCCGCAATTTGCAGGCGGCCCATTGTAGACATGCCTATTCTTGTCTGAAAAACGGACAAGAATAGGACATGCTATATTTTTTTGCGGGGCCACGGAACGGTGCAACGGATGCGGACAGCACACGGAGTGCTATTCGCATCTTTTGCGGCCCCATTTAAGTAAATGGGTTCGCACCCGAGCGGCAAAAACTGCGGCTCAGATGCGGACCCGAACAACGGTCGTGTGCATGAGGCCTTAGTCAATGGGTGACGGATCCGTTTTTTTTAGGATCCGAAAAAACAGGATCCAGCACCATTGACTTACATTGTTTTTTAGTGACGGAACCAGTTTGTTCCATTTTAAGGATCGGACACAAAACCGCAGTTTGCCGCAGTTTTCTGTGCAGTCACAAAACGGAATGCTATCGGAATGGAATCCATACTAATACATTGGCCTAAATGGAACCGTTTTGGCACGGTTTTAAGATCCTTTGCTGAATCTTAGAACCGAGGTGCTGGCCTGCCCTGCCGCCAGCGTTTTGTCTGAGCGTGTATTTAGTGCTGCTGGTGGCATCATAACAGATAAGCGTATCCGCTTGTCCACTGGCAATGCTGACAGGTTAACTCAGATAAAAAATAAACAAGGCCTGGATTGCCCCAGATTTCTCAACTCCACCAAAGGAGAGCTCAGCTGAGGATCAACATAAAGGCAATTTCAATCTATCATTTATAATGTACTCAATCTACTGTAGTGTATTCCCATGCACCTTTTCCACCACAAAAAGATTGTATGGTTGAATCTTGTTTTCTGCTCCTCCTCCTCCTCCAGATTGTATATATTCCCTCCACTCTAATTTTTAGGGTCTGCTCAACAGCAGGCCCTCAACTTTAATTTTTTTAGAGCGTCTGCTCATCTGCATATAATGTTTAAGAGCGTCAGCTCAGCAGCAGGCCTTCGCCCCTAATGTTTTAGAGGGTCAGCTCAGCAGCAGGCCCTCACCACTGATATTTTAGATGGTCAGATCAGCAGGCCCTTGTGCCTAATGTTTTTGAGGGTCACTAGTAGGCCATTAATAATAATTTTTCAAGGGTGTGTATGATGCCCTCCTTTATGTGTAGCAAAGGGTGTATTGGAGCGACAGTTCCTTGTAATTTTTGGCAGCCCTGAGTGTAGGAGTCCCATTACCTGAACAACTGTACCACAATATGAATGAGGCCCTCCTTTATGTGATATACAAGCTGTTTCGGAGTGCCTCTTCCTTGTAATTTTTTGCAGCACTTGCACTTTATATGCAATTTAATATACAGGAAAGAATATTTCCTAACAATTTTTACTGTAAAATATTTTTTTTGGGGGGTGTTTTGTGCGTATTTAGAAAAAGTCTGTAAAAGTGTGGTACAGCGCTGACAAAATGGTTTCCCGCAGCAACCTGGGAGTCCAAGATGCATCCAGACATCCTCCCCATGCTGTTCCCGATCCATTTCGGTGGTGTTTCTGTCACTTTCTGACATTTTCCACTAGACCAGGCACCCTCTCCTGTTCAGAGCAGGGGGTGCCTGGTTGTCTCCAATTGATTTCCATTATACTCAGGTGCTCGGCCGAGCGCACGAATATCGTGATGTGTTCGGGCCGAACACCAGAATACTTTGGTATTCTCAAAGTGCTGATATTTAATAATATTTGCTATTCGAATATTCGAGCCCAACACTACTCCAGAACAAGTCACCCAAGCCCAGTCTGACCAAGTCACCAACCAGTACAGCCTGACAGAGAGGGAAATCCAGAAGACAATACACAAGAGCAGAGAGGAGTATATCAGCATCTGGAACATAAAAACAATACAGAAGCTAATAATCTACCAGAGCCAGCAAGGTAAGTACAAACTGGCTCCATATCTGGAGAAACTCCCCAACCCCAGAGATTGACAGATCCTGAGCCGCTACAGACTGAGCGCCCACAGCCTGCTCATTGAATCTGGGCGGCACCAACAGAGGTACAACGTAGGAAGAGCAGACTGTGGCAGCAGTGTGACCAGGAGGCTGTGGAGGATGAGGTCCAAAATACTCAGCAGTGAGGGACACCCACTTCAGAAGACTGTCTGATCTCTGATCATACTTCACTTTCATGGAGGAGGAAGAGAAACTCTCCATACTTCTGGGGGAAGAGGAGAACGCAATGGCCATAGCAGCACAATAGGTCAGTTCCTGCCATAGACTGAGAGGAACCTGATATACCATGGACTCCTATACCACCACCCTGGATGTGTCTCTATCCCCATCCCCCACCCCTATTCAATTCACACTAGCTTTGGCAATGCTAATATGTATTTAGTCCTGCCAATAAAGCTGTTTTGAATTTGAATTGAATTAGATAAATAGATAATTTAGGGCAGTGGTGTTCCTAAGGTGTTTGGCACCCATGGCGGATCCTTTCTCTGGCACCCCCAATTACTTAAACAAAATTGTGCCACCTCACAGTAGCATTGCCCTCATTGTAGAAGTTTCACAGTACTTAGGTCAAGATATGTGCCCCCTAATAATATCCACAATGTGCCCCCTCATGGTAGTTATGTCCACACTGTGCCCCCTCACAGTATTTATGCCCTCATTGTACAAACTTCACAGTAGTTATGCCCAATGCCAAAACGCTTATGTGAAAGTAGCCATTTGAGTCATTCAGACTGGCCATACATGTTCAATGACACCAAGGATGGATTAATCTTTCTGAGAACAGTCTCTCAATGAAAGTTTGTGAACAAGCAAATGTTGGACAAAAAATGTAAACATGTCCAGCTTAATTTATGTACAATGGGGGGATATTTATCAAAGCTTTTACTCCACAATAGTGAAGTACAAAATTAGCAAATGGTCATGGAACATGGGTGCCGAGCACTGAGGGATCAGGCGAACCATAGCCAGGGCAGGTTGAGGTCAGGGCAGACAAAGTTCGTGAAATCTGTTAACCAGTCCAAGGCCAGGGTGGGCTGGGTCAGAATGGAGTCAGGCAGTTGCCAGGTCAAGTGGCGAAAGGTCAAATCCAGGAAATAGGCAGAGGCCAATACATGGGCAGACAAGCATAGAATAGCACACTTTTGTAGGAAATTAGTAGACTAGTGACCTTTTACATGAGTCAAAGATTGAGAATTAATGTTTGCAGGTTTACCCAATCATTGACATGTATAAACATTGCACCAATTAGACCAACAATGTGGCCACTGGCAAGTCATAACAAAAAAAACACAATGCAACAGCACTCTGCAAACCAAATAAAGTACAATAATGCCACAGTTATAGAAAATATTCTGGTGCTAACGCTGCGCTTATTTTGTAAATTTGAGATTCTTGGCAAATACATTTTGTACAAAATTATTTGGGCCTGTCTGCCAAACGTCAAGGCGATCATTATTAGTAGAAATCTAAGTTCTTATAATGCTCGTTTGGTAGTGGGTGCAAATAATTTTGTACAAAATGTATTTGCCAAGAATCTCAAATTTACAAAATAAGCGTAGCATTAGCACCAGAATATTTTCTATAACTATGGCATTATTGTACTGTTGAGTGCTGTTGCATTTTGTTTTTCTTTCTTCGTGTTTCAAGCCATGGCAGCGTGCACCTGCGCATTGGGATGTGCTGACTGACCCGCTTATTTTGCATTGCAGTACTAGGAGCACTAGTTAAATAGCATGGCGATAGGAAGACAACTATGGTAATGGGCATAGAGCTGGAGGCTGTATTAGCGTTATGGGGTTTGGTAAATGGAAGTTTTTGGGGTACAATTAGGCTTTAAGACTCTAAAATGGTGATAATGTATCAGTTACCTGATTGCCTGATTAATATTTGGTTCTAATAGGAAACAATGGCATCTAAAGATGTACATTCTAAAGACGTACATCACAGTCACATATCTGCCTTTTGTTTAGTTCAGTCTCCCATTCTCCTGATTAACTGATCTTATTTGATGTACTTTCAGCTCATATTTTACCAGATGCTTGGAGAAAGAATTATCCTTTTTCATAGTTTGTGCTTGTATGAAAGTGATGCAATCTGAAACTGATGAGCATTATAAGAACTTAGATTTCTACTAATAATGATGTAGATATAGAGGACATAGAGGTAATAATCACACCTGGTGCTTGAGGGGACCCAAAAATTATGCTGACATATACCAATTCCTCAGTATTACAAATGGCTGTTATAGGTGAGGGTCTGTATCACAGATTTTACTTTAGGGCCCAGAAGCTTCAAGTTAAACTTTAAAGATCAGTATCAGGAAGTGGGAGGGAAAGGGACGCCTATTCTTTGGACCGGTAAGAGCCCAAGTGGCCGGACTCCCACTGATCAGTTAGGTAGATAGGGGTCAATTTGAAAAATTGCCACAATTACTTTAAATGTAATTTTTTTTTTGTGAGTACAGTATATAAAAGAATAGCTCAGTAACTTTTTATGGACAATATTTTCATATTATTGTACAAAGTCCTTTGGTTGAAGCCTGAATTTCTCCAAAGGGATTAAAGTGCATGTTATGGATGTTTTGAAAAATTCAGTTGAGGTTTTCCAGGACAATTTTCTGTACCATGTGAGAAAAACTGTATTATTAGTATATATTTAGTCCCAGGAAGAGCTTTCGATTCATAGATCTCCAATCAAATCAACTTTTTAGCTTTTCTCTTGTTATGGTGATGATTTGCCTTTCCTCCTTTCTTGCTCTTCTCTTCTGGCCGAGGCAATGTCCAGGCATCATCACTAACGTCACACAAACATTGTTTGGAAGGAAGTGCTGGTGGAAAAGCAGCTCTTCCCTGGTACCTGTGCAGCTCCAGATGTGCACTGCACCTTCATCTGGGCTCAGGTTAGAAGATTGCAGTGAACCTGCATGTTTACAATGATAGCAGTAAGGCCTCATGCACATGACCGTATTTTGTTTCCGTGTCCGTTCATTTTTTTTTTAGCGGATAGGATGTGGACCCATTCATTTCAATCGGTCTGCAAAAAAACGTGGACAACACACTGTGTTCTGTCCGCATCAGTATGTCCGTTCCGTTGCTCCGCAAAAAAAATTGTGTATGTCCTATTTTTTTCTAGTTTGCGGACAAGGATAGGCATTATTATAATAGATCCGCAAAAAAAAAACGGATCCGAAAAAAAAAGGATGCCAGACGGAACATCATCCTTTTTTTTTTGTGGATCCGCAATTTGCGGACCGCAAAACACATACGGTCCTGTGCATGAGCAATTTGCGGACCGCAAAACACATACGATCCTGTGCATGAGGCCTAACACAGGAGTCGTTTGCAGAGAAAAATTGGATGAGCCATTTGGAGGCTATCTAGGTATAAAAGGGGATACTCCAAATAAATGACAAAAAGTTGCAGCACTCCAGTGAACAACAAGTGAAGGTTTATTAGCCCATGTCATTGTGATGTTTCAGATCCACATTGGAACCTTTTTCAAGCAAAATTTACATTGTGGAACTGAGACGTCACCCTTGTATGGGCTAATAAACCTTCACATGTTGTTCACTGGAGCGCTGCAAAAAAATATTTTTCCATCTATTTGGAGTATCTACAACTTTGAATCAAACTGTTGCTACTACATTATCAGGAACATACAAAGGGTAGACTGTGGTTTTGTAGAGAGCTCCAAGTTCCCACTTGTATATGAAGTTTACTTTAAAAAACTTAGGCACATGGGTATAAACAATCTTGTTTGTAGCTTAGAACAGTTATGTACAACTTTGTGCTTTGCAAAGTGATATGCTATGCATCAAGCAGAGATCAAGGTAACAACACCAGATCTCTCAACCTCTTTTGTCTGACTCATGTTTTTCTTGAGCAATGAGGACTCTAACTTTACTTGCCCTTGTGGCCTTCTGGGAGGAATTTATCATGAGGGGAATATTTGAAGTCATTTTTGTTTAAAGGGGTTCTGCAGTTTTTTTAAACTGATGATCTATCCTCCCACTAATTTTCTGTATTATATATATGAGCTAAATAACTATCTAATGTAATTGACTCAGCAAAGCACAGATAATAGCAATGTCACTGCTCTCTCTGTCAGAACTACAAAAAACAACAGAAAATAGCTGCTGGGGAGGTTCTTATATAGTAAGGGGCAGGCAGCTTTCCTATTGGTTGCTAGGGATGTTGCTAAGCTCTGACAAAGACACTGCAGCCTTCTCATTGGCCCACAAGCAAGAAGCAGGAGGGTACTGATGAAAAAAAATCTAGAATATTTGTGATTACGAAAATATAGCACTATATTATAAATCTTCGCAAATTCTCGAAGTGCCGATATTCACGATAAAAATTTGCGATTAGAATATTCGAGATCAACACTAATTATTACTACCCAGATGCAGAACTCTAAATTTATCCACATTGAACCTTATTTGCCAAGTTGATGGCCAATCACTCCAAGTCAGCTTGTAGTGTTTGGACATCTTCCATTGACTGCACAGTACTACATCACTAAGTGTCATCTGCAAAAATAGAAACAGTGCTATTATTCCCATTCTTGATATCATTAATAAATAAATTAAATAATAGGGGACCCACCACTGAACCTTGGGGTACACCACATATAACCTATGTTAGATAGGTGTGGGTCATAGTCCAATCTGAGTGCCACCTCTAGGACCCCCACTCCTTTGGGAGTTCTGCAAATAGCTAAGCCAGTGCGCTTGACTATTTTTGCAAATCCCGTAGAGGTAAATGGAGACCACACTGTGCATGCCATGGGCACTTTTCTATTCACCGCTATGGGATTGCCAGAAATAGCTGAGCAAGGTGTTCTATCTCAGGGGTGTCCTTTCTAAGGCGGCAGGTCATTTCTGTTGCAGCTCTCGTCCTGTAACTTGTCCCAGCTTCTAACAGTAGATACAGCAATGACAGTTGAAGGATGGAACTGAGCATGTGCGACCATCTCTATGAGGTGGATAGAGAAATTAGAAAAAGAACAAACAGCTGGTGGCACTCTACAGAAACATTTAATTGAATAATATGTGACTATACAAAATTTGTATTACATACAATTACAAAAGTATTCCGATCCAGGTGTTGATTTGAAAACAGTAGAATAATTTTTGCGGGATAATCCCTTTATTCTACATCACAGTTGACAAAAATTTTGCACGGAATCTCCTTGAAGTTTGAATACTGTTGGCAGCTGTGAGAATTCACATGTAACATGTCAAATTATAAGAGGCAGACAGATAAAATATTTATTTGAAATATATCTTGTCTAGAAGTAAATTGGCTTCCTCTAGTCCACACTGACATACATGTATTATATATGTCTATAGACACCACCAACAAGCCACTGTGTTTAGGAAACAGTTGGACAGCTGAACCGGCCACTTTCAAATTTCCATTTCATTTTTCGGAGAACAAACTTGGTGTAAAGGGCAAGAAGAATCTGCAATTAATTGGGTCCTTAGAGAAGGAGAGTTAAGCAGAAAGCAGACGTGGATTGTATTTTAAGAGTATCCAGGCCAGTAGATAAAATACTGCTCGCTTCTTTACAACACACACACAAGACGCAAAATTATTTCGAAGCTTTAATTATTGAGCACAGTTTGATAAAGATGAAGCTGTGTTTCACTCAAAACTTGTGTTAATATTAATGCTATTATGCTTTGCAGTCCTTGGACTGTAAAAATTTGTTCCATTTCATTGCGATTGTGTCTGCCTATTTGCTTTTAGATGTTTCCTAAGTATTGCACAATGATAAAGCAAAAAGAGCAAAGAAGAATTGAGAATTTCGAATTTGATTCTAACAAATTCTAGTTGAAAGGGAACAGAGAAAAGTCACTGGTAGGGGCCATGGTTTTTAAGGGTTGGTGTATTACTTGTAGGAGGATGAAATAATTATAGTAAATGTAGTAATTATATGACTCGTTCCTGTGGTGTAGGCTGCTTTTCTATATGACTTTGAGCCAGTTCATTGTTTATATAGACCAATGGCACCTTTTAAAAGTAGTCCAAAAGGATGAGGTTAACATGGAATTTGCACCAGGGGTCTAGTAATTCTGAATGAAGAAAAACTTTTTGACTAAAGCTTTCAACACACTATCAAACTCTCCCATAAACATGGATGCTCAGTTCTGCCCAGCTTGCATGTGTATTTAAAGAGGTTGTCCGAGATTTTGATATTCATGGCCTATCGTCATGACAGGTCATCAATATCAGATTGGTGGGGGTCTGACTCATATCATGCGCGCCAATCAGCTGTTTGAAGAGGCCGTGGCACTCTGGTGAGTGCTTCAGTCTCTTCTTAATTGGTCACATGGCCTAGGCACAGCTTAGTCCCATTCAAGTGAATGGGGCTGAGCTCCAATACCACGTACAACTGTAATCTATGGACAAATCTGTGCTTGATATGCTGTGAGGAGGCCGCGGTGCTCACCGGAGTTCCGTGGCTTCCTCAGACAGCTGATCGGTGGGGTCCTGGCTATTGGACCCCCACCGATTTGATATTGATGACCTATTTTGAATCTCTTAAAACTTTAATGATGAGCTGCTACCAGACATTAGTCATGTTAAAATCCAACAGCTCAATCCTTCTTCCTCCAACATCTGACATTGGGGGGAAGTTGGAACACGACCATGCACATAATTCTTGTGTCCCATTGAAATTGGTGAGTTTGCTGGCAGTAATTTAATTTGTACGTCAAATAAATATTACAAATGAATTAGATCTGAAATGAATTAGATTAAACCTGTTGCTTATTCCAAATAATGTTCAAGAAATGTAAATTTCAGGATTAGGTAGACTTCATGGCACTTTATTTTATTTACATATACCCAAATTACAATGAGTGATCCTACACACAGTCAGGTCCATAAATATTGGGACATCAACACAATTCTAACATTTTTGGCTCTATACACCACCACAATGGATTTGAAATGAAACAAACAAGATGTGCTTTACCTGCAGACTGTCAGCTTTAATTTGAGGGTATTTACATCCAGATCAGGTGAACGGTGTAGGAATTACAACAGTTTGCATATGTGTCTCCTACTTGTAAGGGGCCAAAAGTAATGGGACAATTGGCTTCTCAGCTGATCTATGGCCAGGTGTGTGTTATTCCCTAATTATCCCAATTACAATGAGCAGATAAAAGATCCAGAGTTCATTTCAAGTGTGCTATTTGCATTTGGAATCTGCTGCTGTCAACTCTCGAGATGAGATCCTAAGAGCTGTCACTATCAGTGAAGCAAGCCATCATTAGGATGAAAAAAACAAAACAAACCCATCAGAGAGATAGCAAAAACATTAGGTGTGACCAAAACAACTGCTTGGAACATTCTTAAAAAGAAGGAACACACCGGTGAGCTCAGCAACACCAAAAGACCCGGAAGACCACGGGAGAGAACTGTGGTGGATGACCGAAGAATTGTTTCCCTGGTGAAGAAAACACCTTTCACAACAGTTGGCCAGATCAAGAACACTCTCCAGGAGGTAGGTGTATGTGTGTCAAAGTCAACAATCAAGAGAAGACTTCACCAGAGTGAATACAGAGGGTTCACCACAAGATGTAAACAATTGGTGAGCCTCAAAAATAGGAAGGCCAGATGTGACAGGTCTCAGAAGGTCTGAAAGATTATCTACGCATTAGTGATCTGACAGCCTCTTTAGGTTTCACTTTGTCTGTGTGTTGCTGGTATGTCCACACCTCCTGTTCAGGTGTGGATCATGTGACCTTTACCTCGCCCTATTTAGTCTGACATTTCCCATCACTCCTTGCTTGGGATAGCTTAATTTGGTCTTGGAAGAGCTGGAGTGTGGTTCGTGTTGAAGTCCTGTTCATCCATCATCCTCTGAAGTTAAGTGTTCTGCTTGTTGTGTTTTGTATTCCCCCCCCCCCGCCCTTTGTTGTTATTAGGCCTCAGTGAGATGCTAGTTCCTTCACCAGGGAAGGAACGGGTGGTCTCTGCCCTGTCATTATCTTTAGGGCATCTGAGGGTCACCAGGGTTTTCTAGGTTCCTGTGTATGGGTATCTCTACCATCGAGAGGTGCCCATATGTATAGGAGTTAGGGCCAGGAGCAGGGTTTTATAGGTGGTGACCCTTTTCCTTCCCTCGCGGTGAGGCTTAGTGTCTTTCCCCTTCCTTCTTGTTGTCTTTTGGTGTTCTCCCCTACTACATCCGTGACATTACTGTCACATCTGTGACAGATCTCAGAAGGTCTGAAAGATTATCTACGCATTAGTGATCTGACAGCCTCTTTCGGTTTCACTTTGTCTGTGTGTTGCTGGTATGTCCACACCTCCTGTTCAGGTGTGGATCATGTGACCTTTACCTCGCCCTATTTAGTCTGACTTTTCCCATCATTCCTGGCTTGGGATAATGTCACGGTATTCAAGTGCAGTTTTCATTGCAGGACAGAATCTAATTACATAAGAAAGCAATGTTGCTTACTATAACTAACCAGAGACAGTTTCTCCATATAACTACAGTAACATTTGGGAATCCCTGCAAATCAATCTCTTATTAGCTTTACAAATGATAGAGAACATAGCAGGGGGAGGAAACGGTTTTGTCTATAGGGACAATTTCAGTTTTCCTGTCCCTCCCCTACAACAAAAGGTTAATTAGAACTTTGGGGGGAAATCAATTTTACTTCTGGCTTTTACGAAACATCAGCATTTTTTGTGCTAGTGCATTGCAGAATCTTGAAGACTCCCTGTGCTTAGACTTATTAGTGTTGAGTAACAATCGTAAAAGATGGAAATGTTAGCCAGTGCAGAACCTTTGGTCAACAAATTGATTGATTTACAATCACACATTTTTTTATAGGTGTGCAGAGATATTGTACGCAGGCTTTATTCAAGGTTAAACCTGGAGGAGATGTCAAGTTGTAAAAGAGCAAGGGAAACCGGAGGGAGATTATAAAACTGCAAAATGGATTTTAAAAATTGACTTATGCAAAGTCTCAGCAATCGTTGCTCATTGTCAATGGAAGCATAAATATTTTTAATACAAAATGTATTTTACTAGTGTTATTGATTTTATACATTTATATAGCACCACCTTATGGCAACCACATTGTTTTTGTTCCCATTGGGGTTCACCATCTAAATTGCAATTAGAGTGTGGGAGGAAACCTACTCAAACAAAGGAGAACATACAGATTTTGTGAAGCACTGAGCCACCATACTGTCCACATTATCTTAGCTTAATCCTACTTTGTTGTGTAGTAGAGAATTATCTACATGACATTCCTGCTTCCAACAACTCTTTAATGTCAACCATCAGCTTTCTTTCAAGCATGTTCCGTATGATGGAATGAAACCCCTACAGGTTGGCAGGAAACTCCCTTTTTCCCAAATTTCTCTACCCCAAGATTAGTATGGACCTACACAGTGTAATCCACTCCACAAGCACCACAACTGTCACTGGATGGAAAGTTGCAGGGGTAAAATTATGGCATGAGCATATGGGACATTTGACATGGGGCCTCCACCAATTAAAGGTCTCTGCCACACTGCATGTACCATGGTCTAAACTTATATCATCATGCCAGCTTACCACAGGTCTGATGGGGTCAGGTGCTTCCACAGTCCTTGATGAGTCCCCAGAGGTTGTAGAATCATAGACTAAGACCAGGAACAGAGCCCTAGTTTGATTTCTTCTACTTTGAGGCAGGAGCCGCATATACGTTTTTTCTTCTTGGGTCAATACAAGAATAAATGAGAATTCACAGTGGTTCATTAAAACAAGATGTACCTAGCTAAAATATTGGGTTAAGAGTTAAAGGGTTTTCGAGGCTTTCCTGAAAATCTTGCTGTGTGCTGACCTATGGCAGGAAAATAGTCTGCAGAGTACCTACCTCTCCGTTGCACTGCTGATGCCGCTGACTACGCTGTGTTCAGACTGGCTGCAGTTTATTCAGTTCAGATCCCGACCAGATGTGTTATTTAGCTTTGCTGTTCAGTCATATACAGTACAGACCAAAAGTTTGGACACACCTTCTCATTCAAAGAGTTTTCTTTATTTTCATGACTATGAAAATTGCAGATTCACACTGAAGGCATCAAAACTATGAATTAACACATGTGGAATTATATACATAACAAAAAAGTGTGAAACAACAGAAAATATGTCATATTCTAGGTTCTTCAAAGTAGCCACCTTTTGCTTTGATTACTGTTTTGCACACTCTTGGCATTCTCTTGATGAGCTTCAAGAGGTAGTCACCTGAAATGGTCTTCCAACAGTCTTGAAGGAGTTCCCAGAGATGCTTAGCACTTGTTGGCCCTTTTGCCTTCACTCTGTGGTCCAGCTCACCCCAAACCATCTCGATTGGGTTCAGGTCCGGTGACTGTGGAGGACAGATCATCTGGCGCAGCACCCCATCACTCTCCTTTATGGTCAAATAGCCCTTACACAGCCTGGAGGTGTGTTTGGGGTCATTGTCCTGTTGAAAAATAAATGATGGTCCAAATAAATGCAAACCGGATGGAATAGCATTCCGCTGCAAGATGATGTGGTAGCCATGCTGGTTCAGCATGCCTTCAATTTTGAATAAATCCCCAACAGTGTCACCAGCAAAGCACCCCCCACACCATCACACCTCCTCCTCCATGCTTCACGGTTGGAACCAGGCATGTAGAGTCCATCCGTTCACCTTGTCTGCGTCGCACAAAGACACGGTGGTTGGAACCAAAGATCTCAAATTTGGACTCATCAGACCAAAGCACATATTTCCACTGGTCTAATGTCCATTCCTTGTGTTCTTTAGCCCAAACAAGTCTCTTCTGCTTGTTGCCTGTCCTTAGCAGTGGTTTCCTAGCAGATATTCTACCATGAAGGCCTGATTCACACAGTCTCCTCTTAACAGTTATTCTAGAGATGTGTCTTCTGCTAGAACTCTGTGTGGCATTGACCTGGTCTCTAATCTGAGCTGCTGTTAACCTGCGATTTCTGAGGCTGGTGACTCGGACGAACTTATCCTCCGCAGCAGAGGTGACTCTTTGTCTCCCTTTCCTGGGGCGGTCCGCATGTGAGCCAGTTTCTTTGTAGCGCTTGATGGTTTTTGTGACTGCACTTGGGGACACTTTCAAAGTTTTCCCAAAAAGTAATGATGGCCACTCGTTTTTCTTTACTTAGCTGCTTTTTTCTTGCCATAATACAAATTCTAACAGTCTTTTCAGTAGGACTATCAGCTGTGTATCCACCTGACTTCTCTACAACGCAACTGATGGTCCCAACCCCATTTAAAAGGCAAGAAATCCCACTTATTAAACCTGACAGGGCACACCTGTGAAGTGAAAACCATTTCAGGTGACTACCTCTTGAAGCTCATCAAGAGCAATACCGAGAGTGTGCAAAGCAGTAATCAAAGCAAAAGGTGGCTACTTTGAAGAACCTAGAATATGACATATTTTCAGTTGTTTCACACTTTTTTGTTATGTATATCATTCCACATGTGATAATTCATAGTTTTGATGCCTTCAGTGTGAATCTACAATTTTCATAGTCATGAAAATAAAGAAAACTCTTTGAATGAGAAGGTGTGTCCAAACTTTTGGTCTGTACTGTATACTGTATATGCAATTGAACAAGAAGACTCAGGAACATATCCGGAGATGACTGCATTGGTGGCAAAATGGAGGAGTTACTGAGCAGACTATCTTTAACACAGCAATATTTTTAGGAAAGCTTAGAGAACCCTATAAGTCTGGCTGTAGTGTCTTTCATAAGGATTCCTTAGGGATCTAGAAGTACAATCTCTTAAATGTTTATTGTGCTTATCAAAGTGCTTTGACATATGACAGATTTTATTGCAGACATTTTTGAAAACCAGTCCCAATCATCAAAACGGTACTTTCAGGAATCCATATGTTGTCGCCAAAACAACCCCATTCAGAAGAATGGAGCTGATTTTTCAGTCAGTGAAAATCCCTGTAACAAAATCTAAGTATTACTTTTTTTTTTAAAGGCATTGTCCAGGATATTCCAAATTTTGACTACATGCAGGGATTGCGATAATATCTAAAAAAAAAAAAACTCTATAGTCACCAGTTCGATCTCTGACAGCTTTGGTAGCTCCCGATGATCTGTGCAGTAATGATGACATGCAATGCATCCACTCAACCGCTGCAGCAAATCACTGGCCTTACTGCCTGATGCATGCACATACAGCACAACTTCACTGCAGAACAAATAAGCAAAGACTGTGGCGGACTACAGAAGCAAACCTGCGAGTATAGGTTATTTTTTAAAATATATTTTTTTTAAATCCCAGACAACCCTTTTTCTATGTTCTTTTTCCTTGTGATATATTATATTTGATGGCTGCAGCCAGAGAGACGGTATCTCTGAGATTATCCAAGCAATAAATGAAGTATTGATATAACTATTGACTATATAAATTGCACTATTTGTACACACTCTCCCCTTCTGAAGCCACATTCTTTATTACGTTTCATTAATATTGACTACAGCCTATATCTCTAATTTATCAACATCTATATAGAGAGTAATATGAATAAATATGGAGCAGCGATTCATCGTACGTGGGAAGACAATCTATACACGCAGGGGTATAAATAGCAGTGCTTCAGTCTGAGCATTGTAAGTATACCTGCCTTGGACAGTTATGATGAGACGTCTGTAGTGAAAACTCTAAGACAAAATTTGCAGTCATTTAAAGTCCCCTTTGGGGGGGAAGTTAGGCATTGAGCAAGATGCCTTATCTATTTTTTTTCTGAGAACTTTTACAGCCTACGATAGAAAACCAGTTTTATAACCAACAACTACTGTACATCAAAATATTGAAATTCTGTTTTAAATGTCGTTTACCGGAGCAGCAGCTTTGCGCCAGTAATTGCCTTGTCAATCACTCTGCTTCCTACTGCTAAAGAAATAACAGGTTGGGATAAAATGTGGTATTTTTTTTTCTCCAGATAGCAATAAAAGTCAGTTATATAAATAGTATGGAACCTTGAATACTGTGCTTCAAGAACACGAAACACTTAGGAAGAACCTGCCAGACCCTACTCTACATCCTTTTCATCCTTAAAGGCTTACTGGCACATAAATATATATAGTAGATACATAATGAAAGATAGTGTTAGCTACAAACATATACAGCGGAGTAGAATTTGCCATTTAAAGGGGTTTTTCCAGGATTAATGTAAAAAAATGAAAACCAAACATAATCTAGTACAGGACAGTCTCTTTCTAACAAAGCTAGAACCAGCCCTGTAGCTCATATGGATCCAGAGATCTCCCCATTCATTGCTCTAATTGCTCTGCTAGATTTATTTCAAGCTTGCAACCCAGGGGGTGTGCACTTTCTCAGGAGGTGTATCCTCTCTGCTGCAGCTGGCGGCAGTTGAAGGATGGAAGTGAGCATATCCTTCCATCTCTGTGAACAGGACAGAGAAATTAGAAAAAGAGAAAGCAACAGGTGGCGCTATACAGATAGATTTAAGTGAATCACTCAGTGGCTATACAACATTTTTAGTTACATGCAATTACAAAAATAGTCACATCCAGGGGCTGGCTTGAAAAATGTTGAATATTTTTTGTGGTAAAATCCCTTTAAAGGGAGCCTTTTGCCTCCAAAACTGGTTTCAAACTAAACATACCGCCATGTCTGATAGTTGACCCAAAAAATAACAATACCTTTTTTTTAATGAAAATCCAATTACTTAGTCCTTAATTTGATTAAAATCTTGGACAACTCTTTAAAGGCAGTATGAAATAGTAATAGGTACAATTGAGATATTAGCCAATTGCCATTCGGATCATTGCTGATTAGAAAGAATGCTGTGGACTCGTGAAGATTATAGATTTGCAATCAAATATTTACACACTTTTCTGGCTTTCTTAATCATCACAATCTGGTCTGTTACTGATCCTTGCTAGCTGGATGCCTTTTGACCCAGGATGGTTGTTAGTGGTCTGCCCTTGGTCTGCTCTGAGAATTCAACTCTGCTATCCTGGCTGCAGACCAACTTTGCTATGTCTCTGCGTTGTGCTGCCTGAGCCTCTCAGCCTAACTTTCCAGAAAAGCAATGGTTAACCCTTTCCTGGGACTTGGCTTTTTGCTATGCAACATTGTATTACTGTGAATTCAAAGAACCAGGAATAAATAGGCTTAACGTGACTTAGGTGTAAAAAGTTTACTAGACTATGATAAAAGATATATGCAAAAGATAACATACAGTAAGTAACAGCCACCAAATCCGTTAACAAATCAGCCAGATCCCCATTGACCACTTCTCAACTGGCACTTCGCCGACGCCCATATGATACAAAGAGAGGTAGTGACAGCAAGACACATCTTACCCTGATGATTTCTTCAATGCAACTCAGCTCTTTGTTACATAGCTAGACGCCCCTCCTAAAGGACTTCACTCTGCAGTACACATATACAATTTCTTTAGACCTCAGGAACAGTGCTAAGTGACGGGTACTACTAACTACATTACAAGGAATTAAAGGTGGAAAAAAAACACTAAATACTTTGCTACACAAACGTCATGCTCTCCCATTGGCTGCTTCTGAGGAACTCTGCTATTTAGAACTCCATTTGCTTAGGCAGTCACTACTTGAGGATTAACATGTTGTCCATAGTATTGTCCCTGGTTCTGGTCCCATCCAGCTCTGTTTCCTTATGCATTCTGGTGCTCACCACGAAGTTCAAAGTATGCTTATTGTTTTGACACCTGGTTTTATTTAAGTTTCTGCCTCACCTGTGGATTTTTAACTCCAAAAACTGGCATAAAGTGCTAAAAGGGAGTCTGTCACCAGGAAATTCACTGTTAAGGGTCCATTCACACTGCCACAATTTCGTTCCGCGTTTTGCGGAACGGAATTGCGGACCCATTCACTTCCGGGTCCGCAATTCCGATCCCGAAAAAAATAGAACATGTCCTATTCTTGTCCGTAATTGTCCGTGTCTTGCGGATCCGTGGATCCGCAAAACACACACGGGCGTGTGAATGGACCCTAAACCAGGTACAATGTCTTGTAGGGCTAGCTCAGCTCAATGTAATACGTTTCACTTAGTGATCTGTTGATTCATTCTGGAGAAAAGGAGCACTGTTAATCTGGAGCACTTTTAATCCATATGCAAATGAGGACTTAAGTGCACTGAGGGTGGGGCCAAACCACTCTGTGCACCCTTGTTCTTGATGATTCCTCTTCAAGCCCCTTCCTCTTCTTCTCGATTCACAGGGCCAGGCAAGATGACTATGCAGGAACCTCGTCCTGTCAATAAAAAAGGAGGTCTGGCAGAGGAAGCAGGAGGAGCAAGGGTGCACAGAGTAGCTTGGACCGGTCCTCGGTGCACTTAACTGCTCATTCACATATGGACTAAAATTACTTTATCTCCAGAATGAAGTGACAGATCGCTAAGTGAAAGGTATCATTACATTCAGCTGAGTTAGCCATACAAAGCATTGTGCCTGGTTTAACAGGGAATTTCCTGTTCCTACAGCTCTGTAGTATGTAGTTGTAGACACTCCATGTGTATATATTAGAAAACCTCTCTTTGAAATTGAAGGCATACAGAGGTACAGTAGGGCCCAACAGTCTACTATGGGCACGGTATTACATACAGCTAGAGGGTCAAATTGGTCACAGTGGGTCCATGTGCATGAGACTTTACCAATTATTCCTGTTATATATAAATGTGTCCAGAAGTCATTGATAAATGCCTCATGCACATGACCAATGTTTTGGTTCACTTCCAAGCTGCATTTTTGGGGGCTTGGATGCTGAACCATTTACTTCAATGGGGCCACAAAAAATGCGTACACTCTGTTCCGCAGCCCTGCAAAAAAAAATTTGCAGACAAGAATAGGCATTTCTATCATACGGCCGGACGTTACGTTCTGCAAAATGTGGAACGCACATGGATGGTATCCATGTTTTGTGGATCTGCACGGTACGGTCGTGTGCATGAGGCCAAAAGCTGTGAGATATGTTCCTATAGACTTACGACACCAGATTCTTCATCTGAGAATGCTTCTAGTCTGGTACAAATGGCATTTTCTGCCCATCTTTGTCTCGGGATTGAATTATTATTTAAAGAAAAAAGATGAAAGTTTGATGGCAGTTTCAGCATTTATCTGTCTTTTGTCACTTCTACTCTAGCATTGAAAGATGACTTTCCTGTGATGGTCACAGATCCCTACGCTTCTGCATCTAGCAATGAAAAGCCTGGGGGACTGCAAAAATAACCGAAGGAAGGGTCAAGTAGATGATAGCTTGAGCGGCTCAATTTCACTAGAATACAAGAAGAGCTGCTAACAGGAAACTTTCTCTGTTCTCTCATCCCTCATCTTCTCTGTCTGTACAGTGGATTCCTTCTCTCCACACTTAGATTTATAACTACTGGTAATCTAAGCAGTATATTAAGAATACAAAATTAATAATAATAATAATAATATAAAATTGATAAATATAGTATACTAGCTGAAGGATCGGCTTCGCTCTGGTATATTTCATCTATTTCATTTAATGTTTGTGTGTAGTTAAAAGATATCCACACTATCCTCTATAACAGTGACATCTACAGTACCCCGCCGCCTTAACAGTGACCTCCACAACCCCCCACCCCTTAACAGTGACCTCCACAGCCCCCCACCCCTTAACACTGACCTCCACAGCCCCCCACCCCTTAACACTGACCCCTCCCACACAGTGCCCTGTCTCCTTAAAATGGGACCTCCACAGCAGCCCACCCCCTTAACTTTGAACTTCACAGCAGCCTGCCCCTTTAACAGTGAGTTTCACATCACACCACCCCCTTGACAATGACCTCCACAGGGGCCTGTCCCCTTAACAGTCTCCTTTACAGTAATCTGCCCCTTAACACTGACCTCCATAGCGGACCATCCCCTTAACTGTGACCTCCACAGCAGCTTGCCTCTAGGGTGGCCAGAGATCCAGTTTTAGGCCGGACAGTCTGGCTTTCAGACTCCCTGTCCTCCGTCTAGCGCAGGGCCTGGACGGACATAGGGATGTGCTTTTGAACACCTCACTCTCAGACAGCAGCACTGTGCTGTCTGAGCGTGAGCTGCAGGGAGAAAGTCTCCCTCACTGTCACTCCTGCAGCGACATAAGTTTATTTTTAACTTCCTTTTTTTCAATCCCTGTTGGCTGAGGAGTGGGAGAGGGTTTGGCCTAACCGGATAGGTTGCGTGGCTTAGCCGGACCTAGAAGTAGATTTTTATCTTCATTTTTCAATCCCTGTCGGCTAAGGAGTGGGGGACCATGGCCTATACGGATCGGGGGCATGTCCTTTTGAACAGCTAACTCTAAGACAGCAGCACTGTGCTGTCTGAGTGTGAGCTGCAGAGAGAAAGTCATCATCCCTCTCACCTCTACAGCTAACAAAAGTTTATTTTTAAGTTTATTTTTTCAATACCTGTCAGCTGAGGAGTGATAGGGGTGTGTGGCCTAACCGGATCAGGGGAGTGTCCTTTTGAACAGCTCACTCTAAGACAGCAGCACTGTGCTGTCTGAGTCTGAGCTGCAGGGAGAAAGTCACGTCCCTCCCACCTCTGAAATGTCTGAATCCAAGATGGCTGCGGGTATTCATAAGGCTGTGACATCACAGGGCTGGCCGACCGCTGATTGGCTGCAAGCATGGCATTATGGGTCAGCCCGCCTTCCCAGAGTTCCTTGCCCCATGTGCTCACACGTGTAGCTGCCATTTTAGGAAAAATTGTGATTCATTACCACAAATCACAAGGAAATTCGCATTAGTTGGGAATCAAATTTTTCCTGAAATTCGGATCAAATTCAACTTCATCTGATTCGATTCGCTCATCTCTAGTCATGAGATCACACAACTACCGATTCATTGGGAAGAGAAAGTTACCGGCATGAAAAATTCTGGGCTAGGGACAGTTGAGTTATTCACTGATTTTATCAACTGGGTTGTTAGCTTCCAGGTAACCCCTGTAAGACTACAAATACATGACCTCTGATTCCTTATCATGGGCCATAACGGGAATATGATTTATGAGAATTTATACAGTCAAAAAGATAAAGATTAATGTTGTTTTCTGGGAATTAATTATTATTGGTTGATTTTTAGGATAGACCATAAATATAAGATAGCTGGAGGTCCAACTCCCGGTACTCCCACCTATCAGCTGATTGAAGGGGCTGTGGTTGTTCAGCATTTAGTACCACTAGTAATCTTTACTTCCATCTTTATCTCTTGTTCTGTTAGGTAGGTTATTATTATTTTTTCTATTTCCTTTGTGAGATCACCATCACTTTCACTGCAGAAAAACATTTATACACTAAACAAGCATTGAGTCCCATTTTACGTACACATATCATCCACCACTATCAGTATGCAGACCTGGTAAATGTAACGTACAAGGGCTTGTTAATTGGCATTTGGTTTATAGATTACATGAGCTGGAAAGATGCAGTTTATGGGTAAATAGTGCACACCATTAAATCTACCCGTAAAGACTGCCGGCTGTCTCAGGAGAGAGAATTATATGGGAGCGGTTACGTTGCATTAAGGTTAACTATGCCATGCACTCTGAAGAGAAGTTCTTGGTGTTTGTGAGCTGTGTCAGAAGAGACACTCTAGAAACTTGTGTTAAAAGACAGTAAAGAGAGAGACACTCATTCAACATGTGTAAGAACTTGATGAAGGACTGATACTATTGACAGAGGACCAGTCGTCACTAACCTATAGGGACGTCTGTCTGATAGGACCGTCTATCAGTGATACATTCTCAAAAAAATTACATCGTTACTCTTAGTAGCCTACATCAGGATTGTCCAAGCCTTTTCAACTTTTCATGAAGAAATAAAAAAATAAAACCTTCTTGTTTAGATGCCCCTGTGCCCCCACAATGACGATAGCCATCACAGTTACATATTTGCTTCAAAGCCAGGCTTTTATCATACAAGATCATACTGCTTCTTCTCCATTCTACCTACACATGGGCAAGAATGCATGCTTAAAGGGGTTGTCTGGGTTCAGAGCTGAACCCGGACATACCTCCATTTTCACCCAGGCAGCCCCCTGACTTGAGCATCAGAACAAAGGCATTTTCAGAAGTTCCGGTGATGAACTGGGCTCTCCATGTGGCTGCCAGGAAGCCCGGTGATGTCACCGTCACTGATTACCGGGCTTTAGAGCTGCCCTAGCCAGTAAAATGGCTAGGGAAGTGCTAAAGCACGCCCATCAGAGCCATTGACTTCACCGAACACACAGCCGGGCAGAAGCTTCTGCCCGGCAGTGTGTTGTTGTAAACAAAAGAGCCCGTGCCCTGCGCGATCTAGCGCAGGGCAAGGGAGAGCATTGGAGCATAAGATGCTCCGATGCTAGCATCAGGGGGGCTGCCTGGGTGAAAATATGAATATGCCCGGGTTCAGCTCTGAACCCGGACAACCCCTTTAAAGGGCACCTGTCAGCAGGGCTGTGGAGTCGGTAGGCCAAAGTTCTGACTCTGATGTCTGCATTTTATCACATTCCTATGTAAATGATACAGTAATAACAAATTTACTGTAGTAAAATGGTAACATCGGTCTTGTCCTCATCAGTCTACTTAGATAGAACTTGAACTATGTTTATTGGAATACAATTTCTGAAATTCTTGACATTTCCTAAATTCCTGTAACTAAATATGCAATGCACAATGCATTTATTAACTGAAAACACGGTTATACACTTAATAATTTAAAAAACAATCGATGATGTTGGCGCCAGAAAAAGTTAGAAAAGCTGCTTATGTATGTCCTGGAAATGCAGAGAATCGTGTGCATGGGAATAAAAGGTGTAGCTGCTATATTCAGTGCTTGACGTAAAAGGGTTGTCCGGAAATAAGTAACTTCTAACAGGTGCTCGCAGCCTGCCTCCAGTAAGGAAAGATTCATACTTACCTGGTCCCTGCAGCTGCATCTCCCGTCTGTCTATCTTCCGGTCTGCGGATTGTTTACTTACTCTCCAGCATGGGCAGGATTTTCTGCTCCACTGCAGCCAATGACTGGATTTAGCAGTGATGTATCCACAAGAGACAAATCCACAGCAGATCAGCAAGACCTTGCCGGGGATGAATTAAACAAGCCATGGACACATGGGAGCTAACATGCCGAATCAGAGCAGCGGGTAGTAGATAAGCATGATTCTTTTCATAGCAAAGGCAGGACGACCCCTTTAATGCACTCTTTTTGTTCTATCTGGCAGTTCTGAGATGACTAAAGGCATGCCCAGTGTGATGGATCTTTAGAGGAGGAACTTTCTACTAAGCATGTGCAGCACAGTGTCAGGCATTGTAACTAAGGGCTTTGGTGCAGCATGAAGATATGAAGGTTAAGAGAGGAGAGTAATCAGCATGCAGGGGGTGCAGGGAGTTGTGAGGGAAGTGCTGCGCTAGCTCTACTCACCCTCCCTGGTCTTCTTTCGGGTCCCGCTCTGATCTGTGTCCTGACTGCATAGTGTCATGATGTAGTGCAGGTAGGCGAGCACTATGACCTGATGCTGTGCGACGTCAGGTCACAGAGCAGCGCAAGCTGAAAGAAGACCAGGGAACGGAGAGTAAATGGCAGCATCATCTGGAGCAGGTGAGGTAAATTTATTTATCAATTTTTTTAATGGCTGATAGGGGTCTGATGGGGTTTGATCTGAGGCTAATGAGGGCCTGATCTGAGACTGATGGGGGTCTGATCTGAGGCTGAACAGGGGTCTGAGGCTGATGGAGTTTGGGGGAGTTGATCTGAGGCTGATGGAGCTTGGAGGTCTGAGGGTCTAATCTGAGGTTGATGTTGCTTGGGACTCTAGGTGTCTGATCTGAGGTCTGATGGAGCTTTGGGGTCTGATTTAGGGGACTGATCTGAGGTCTGATGAAAATGATGGGGGTTTGATTTGATATATTAATAAAAAAAAAAAATCTAATTTTCCTCCTCTAAATCCTAAATGCGCCTTATAGTCCGGTATGTTTTATAGTCCTAAAAATACGGTAGTTACATACTGTGGCTAATATGGTTGAAAAAAGAAAAAGTCCATCAAGTTCAACCAATGGATAGAGGGGAATATGAATTTTAGAAAAAGGGGTGAGACCTAGACTTCTACACATTTTCATAAGCATTAATGTAGTTTACTTCATGTAAGCCCTTTTTTAAAACCATCCACTGTCCCTGTTGTGACCATGTCCTGAGTATACAGTGCAGAGTGGGGCCAGAAGACCAGGGAGGTTTACAGTAAAGAAGCCTTGATGCTTCTGGAGACTGAACCTTTTCTTCTCCAGTCGGAGGCAGTGCTCCTTTGTCTTTTGAGGGAATTTTACATGGAGCAGCTTTTCACCATATTTTCTCCACGGTCCATTTAAATATTTGTAGAGGCTAATGTCCCCCTTAGATGTCTCTTCTCAAGACTAAATAATCCTTCCTCATAACTAAGACCCTCCATGCCCCTTGTCAGTTATGTTGCTCTCCTTTGTACTCTCTCCAGCCCCACAGCATCCTTTCAATTGACTAGTTCCCAGAACTGAACGGCGTATTCCAGATGAGACCACGCCAAAGCTTTGCAAACTGGTAATATTACATCCCTGCCCTGCAAGTCCATGCCTCATTTAATACATGACAATATCCTGGTGGCCTTAGAAGCAGCTGATTGACATTGTATGGTGTTATTTAATCTATGATCTACAAGTACACCCAAATCTGTCTCTATTAGTGACTCCCCCATTGTTACTTCCTCTAGGATATATGATGCACGTAGAGTGTCCAAGTCAGCTTGTAGTATGGACATCTTCCATAGACTGCACGGTACTACATAGCTTTGTGTCATCTGCAAAAAATATAAATGGTGCGATAAATCCAACCCTCAATATCATTAATAAATAAATTATATAATAGAGGACCCAGCACTGAACCTTGGGGTACACCACTTATAACCCAGGACCATTCAGAATAAGAATCATTGACCACAACTCTCTGGACATGATCCTTCAGCCAGTTTACAATCAAATTACAAATTATTCTTTCTAAGTCTATAGATCCTATTTTACCTATTAAATCTCTATGCTATTAAGGGTGTGAGTGCATTGAAAGCACTGAAAGGATGAAGACCTGAGTTACACTGAGGGGCTAGGCCCCACTCCTTGGTGCATTTAAACCCTAATTCTCTGGAACGCTGTAACCAATTTTCACGAGACAGGTATTATTTTAATCAGCAGGATGATTCCTACCAGGCATTAAGCCTTGTTTAATAGAGTGGATATTGCTCTTTAAGAATGTCACAGCCTTGGTCAGACCTTCAAATGCTTTTTTTGTACACCGCCGTGTCCCTATGGTCATGATAATATTCATGTCAAGGATAGGCGCATCTCTATGAAGCATTTGAATTGTTGCACACCGAATGGAGCTCCTAGATAGTCAGTAATAGTCGAAAATTCAAGGTGCAAAGACAAGAAGAATAGCTTCTGGCTGGTGTCAATCCCAGCTTAGTAGTGGAATAGAAGATGTAAGTCCTCAAGGTCTAAAGTAGAAGATTTTATTCATGCATTAAATGGTGCAAAGCATTTCGATCCCATACCTGAGAAAAAATACGTACAGAAACAAAATGCGTTGTGTGGCTTATCAATAAAATCTGATAGTTGGCAAATTGCATCTTCTGCAGTGTCTGACACCAGGCAGGAGAGATTATTCTTGTCCCTTTATCTTCACTATATAGCAAAAAATATTTTAATTCGAAGTACGGTTCCACATAGCCGTGATGCCATTTTAGCTTTGGAATTATGGTCGCAATTACCCGACCACATGCAGTTCTACTAAAGTGAAGGTAGATCACCAAAGAACTTTATGGTCGTCTAAGTTTTCTTCCTTAGAACCACCAGGTATTGCCTAGATTTGGTTCGGTAGAACCTGACAGGTTCTAATGTTGCAGCTGTCAACCAGACAGCCATAATGTAACCATTCATGACCTGTTGCTTAAGGTTGTAGGATAGAGAACCCCCGTAGAACAGAGGATTTGATATAAACAACATATGTATATCGGCTTCTTCCATTATCCTCATTTAGTACAGTAGAAGAAGGAAAGATGGGAACCTCTGTGGTCGGTGCTGTCAACAGGAGTCTGGTACCAGGTAGGTATTAATCAAAGGAATTTTTTTAATCAACGTGTTTCAAGGGCAGACAGTATTACACATGACATCAACAAACAAGGGTTTTTAAAATACATTTTTGGCACGCGTACCAGGGGGTCGGAAAGGGTGGAGGGAGAGAGGGGCAGCTGCCGTCCTCCTATATATTTATTAATTAACTAACAGCGCTGGGTTTTTCTGGTGGCAAATCGGGCTTACCGATCTGAGAGATGTCATGCAGTTGATGCGCTGGGGATCGGCGGTATTATGTTTTACACCAGCACAGGCGTGATCACGCTATGTGCTTGTAGTGCAGCAGATGCTACAGACGGCTCGTGTAGAGGTGCCACACTATGTGTGGCTAAGTAGTTAGGTAGTTGCCACGTTCAAGGTATGTATGGTGGATGTAGTGTACATAGTGTCTGATATAAGCTGCTTATCTCCTCTATGTTTATTAACTCCCAGGGAGACATCGGGCTTCCTACCTAGCAGTTAATACACTGGGGAGAGAGCAATCTCCATCTTAGGGGTAAGGGGGATGGGGTCGGGTGTCTATACTCTTGGTGCGATGTGTAGGTTCATGAAGCGGTCAGCCACAGTAGTTAAGTGACATGGACCTGTTTGTGAATATGACTACTGGAGAGGTGACACTGTATGTACTCTTATACTGTATAGGGTAAATATATGCGTTGTGGCTGGTTGGAGTGCCTATGGGGTACCTTGATATCCTAAAATCATTATTATAGACCTTGAGGGATATAATGAGGGAGAGAAAATGGTTGATTGGTGGAGGTAAGTATATATATTAGGCTGTTTGGGGCTGTAAAATGTGAGTATATACTGGATGTTTCAGGGTTCTTGCACCTATAGAATGTTTATGGTAGTGTTGAGCGCGAATATTCGAATCGCAAATTTTAATCGCGAATATCGCCACTTCGAGAATTAGCAAATATTTAGAATATATTGCTATATATTCGTATTCATGAATATTCTAATCACGGATTTATCGCGGATATCGGCACTTAGCAACATCCCTAGCAACCAATAGGAAAGTTGCCTATAGGAGTAGTGTTTATCACAAATTTTCGGATTGCAATTTTTATCGCAAATTTTACGATTGCCGATTTTTGCATTCAAGAAAATAATGACGAGATTACGAATTCTCAAATTTGCGAATATATGACGAATATTCACCCAAATATTCCCGAAATATCGCGAATTTGAATATTGCCCCTGCCGGTCATCACTGGTTTATGGGACCATTTTTAGTAAAATAAAAATAGTTAATATTTCATGTTCTGGACATTTTTAGGACAGAGTTGGGTACACCAGTAGATAAATAAGTATGTATCAATAAATATAAATAAAGAAGAGTATATGTATAAATATATAAATAAATAAATAAATAAGAAAATGAATTAATAAATAAATATATAAATACATACAGTATATAGATATAAACAAATAAATACCTAATAATATTATAGTAATATTGAATAAAAGGAATCAAAACAATTGACTCAAATATTAATGTTTCATCTCAAAAAATTGATAATAATTGAATAATATAATAACTTTGAATTTAAAACAGGTGATTAAAATAAAATTTGTACGATTGTGTGTAATTACATTACAGCTTAGGCACCACATTTAAAACTGCCTATTTTTGGGCAGAGTTTTTGTATGCCATTTTGACAGCCCTTGGTGTGTTGATTTGGTTTGCTGGGGGCCAAGATGTTTCTGATGGTAGGGGCCCTCCTATAGATTATTACGGGCTTTTGAGGTAGATATTTTGCCAGATAGGGATCCTGTAGTAAAATGTGCCAATGTTTGGCCAATGTTGTGTGTATAATTTTGTTTGATGCGTTGTACTGGGTTATAAAATTAATGCTTGTTTATGTTTGTGATTTTTCTTTTTTTAATGAAACTTGTAGACAGTTCTCCTGTGTGCTCAAAGTGCTCCTGGTGTAGGCATTTTTTTTATCAATTCTTTAGGGTATCCTTTATCGGTGAATCTTTTTTGCAAAATTTTGGCTTGGTTGTTTAAAATCCTCGTTATGTGTGCAGTTGCGTCTGATGCGTTTGTACGGAATGTTTTGTAACCATTTTATATAGTGGAAACTAGAATAGTGAATATAACTGTTCGTGTCTACTGATTTGAAATATGTTTTTGTAACAAGGTGGTTGTTTACATTGGAAATAATGATTTCCAGGAATTCTATTTTGATCCTATTGTAGTTTGGGGTAAAGGAGATCCCCCAATTGGTGTTGTTTAGAGTGTTACAAAAATCCAATGCTGAATCTGCATCTCCATCCCAGATAATAAAGATATCATCAATGTATCTTCTGTAGTAGATAATCTGTTGTATAGGTGGTAGGATATCTAGGATATATCTCTTTTCAAATTATCCTCATTTAACCACGTTCAAAACTTTTTGGGGGGCCATAAACACCCGTACAGACTTTTCTGTTTGACCCCCTATGTTTTTAGAGGTCTGCATTTATTATGAGATTGCAAATACTAATGGAAGCCAGGAAAAAGAGGCTTAAGTGTTAATGGTCTGAGTGTAGTCTCAGGAGGTCTTTTCTTGATCTCCAGTAAATTATTTTGGCTGACATTTTGCCATATTTAGTAAACAGATGTGGTTATAATAGTTGAGCAATGCTAAATTATGTACAAATAAAATGCATTACATACTCTGTAAAGCCAAATCTGGCCCGATTTGTGCTCACATTTTAATGACCTTTTGCAGCGGTATTTTGTACTGCTTATATAAATGACTCATTTACAGGTATGCAGGAATTTCCCTGGAAATGTAGCTTGACCCCTTATGTAATCAGCTACAATTTTTGTACTTAGTAGGTCAGAGGTTAGAGAAAATATTAATAAAATATAACTTACTGAGATATTGGCAATTTTCTGTTTTGTTGTGGCAGCCATATTTGTCTTCCCTGTGAATTCTTCTATTCTCTGAACATATAATTGCCTTAATTGCCTGATGTCAATGTCCTCCATGGTCTTATCTTTGTGCTGTGTATGGGAGACATACTATGTATCTATCTAGTAACACCCCATTTGTCTTCATCCCTAAGGGTGTGTGCTGCTTGTTTGTCCATTAGCTATCTATCTATCTATCTATCTATCTATCTATCTATCTATCTATCTATCTACTTCTTACTATATATTTACAGAGATATTGGCAATTTTCTGTTTTGTTGTGGCAGCCATATTAGTTATCCCATGTGAATTCTTCTCTTCTCTGAACATCTGGTCTTTGTGCTGTGTATGGGAGACAGTGATCTATCTATCTATCTAGTAACACCCCATTTGTGTTCATTCCTAGGGACTTGTGCTGCTTGTTTGTCCATGTTATCTATCTGCCTTTCTTCTTACTATATATTTACAGAGATATTGGCAATTTTCTGTTTTGTTGTGGCAGCCAAATTAGTCTCCCCTGTAAATTCTTCTCTTCCCTGAACATGGTATTGTCTCAATTGCCTGAACGTTGTCCTCCATGCTGCTTCTCTTCTGCATAGAAGACATTGTGGCATCTATCTAATCTCTCTCTGTCTGTCTCTCTGTTTATATACAAATACATTTTATTTCATTGTAAGGGCTCATTCAGACGGCCGTATGCTGTCCGCAAAAATGCGGATCCGTTTTTTTTTGCAGACAGTTCAGCATGTCCGCAAAAAAAACTGATTGTATTCCGTTTTTTTGCTGATCCCTAGACTTGAATAGGGCCATGTCCTGATTTTCCCTGACAACTATAGGACATGTTTCATTTTTTTTGCTGAGCCGTGCAATGGAAGAAAAGGGCCCTATAGAAATGAATGGGACAGTATCTAATCCGCAAAAAAATGGATCCGCATTTTTGCGGACAGCATACAGCCGTCTGAATGAGCCCTTAGTCATATATACAGTATATATTTTGCTCTGTCCTACAATTTCCATTACATATTATTTTGACTTTGTGAGACGAAACCTTTTGAAGACGATTCATTGCACTTTAATGCTTAACAGCTTTTCCCAAAAAAAGTAAAGTGTTTCATTAATAGGTTTTAGTTTCTCCGATGAAGCCAGAAAAGCAGAAATTGAGTTTCATCGCTGTGTAGATCAGTCAGTTGCTTCAGCAAGTCAGTGCATTCCTCCCAGCTACAATCATTTGCTAAATGTTTCTGTGAAATGAAGAGTTCGCTATTACACAGTTGTGCTCCAGTGTATTATGGAGACCAAAATAGTTGTTAATGGAAAGGGAGGTAAGACATGATCCTTAGCAGGTCAGGAGTTCACATTCAAGCAGTATCTAGCTGAAAACTAAAAAAAAATCAGGTTTTAGAAGATGAGGTAGATACATAGATGGATTAGATAGATAGATATTACATGTCTAATGAGATAAATAGATTGGATAAGCAGATAGATAGATACCGTAGAAAGATAGATAGATAGATAGATAGATATTACATGTCTAATGAGATAAATAGATTGGATAAGCAGATAGATAGATACCGTAGAAAGATAGATAGATAGATAGATAGATAGATAGATATTACATGTCTAATGAGATAAATAGATTGGATAAGTAGATAGATACCGTAGATAGATAGATAGATAAATAGATAGATACTGCAGACAGATGATAGATAGTGATGAGCGGCATAGGATATATTCGTTTTCACGATATTTCGCAAATTTTTCGTAAAATATTCGCAATAAATTAGCGAATTCCAGAATTCGGGATCTCCAGTCATTATTTTCGCAATAGCTCAAATCGGCCCTAATGATGCGCATATTGTTTTTGCGCAATACGTGCAACTTCACATTTACCAGGTCTGAGTAGATATTACTGATTGGTGCACTAAGTATTGTTGTGACATCACAGCACTATGCCTGTAGCATGTATGTATGGACAGTAGTGTTGATCGCAAATATTTTAATCGCAAATTTTTATCGAGAATATTGCCACTTCGAGAATTCGTGAATATCCAGAATATAGTGCTATATCTTCGTAATCGCAAATATTCTAGATTTTTTTTCCATCAGTACCCTCCTGCTTCTTGCTTGTGGGCTAATGAGAATGCTGCAATATCTTTGATCACAAATTCTCGAATTCGCAAATATATGATGAATATTCACCCAAGTATTCGCAAAATATTGCAAATTCGAATATTGCCTCTGCAGCTCATCACTGATGGACAGCAGAGAAACAGCAATTCCTATCACACTACCGAACACCCTGCACTGCAGCAGCTACACTATATCAGGATATAACCTACACTGACTATCTCCTACTAACTATCTGCATTATATACGTATATGAGCTAACTAAGGCTACTTTCACACTTGCGGCACAGACCTCCGGCAGGCTGTTCCGTCGGGTGAACAGCCTGTCGGATCCATTCTGCCGCTAGTGACCGTGTACCCCCCGGACTGCCGCTCCGTCCCCATTAACTATAATAGGGGCGGGGTGGAGTTCCGGCGGAGGCACGGCAGCGCACGGTGAGAGGCTGCCGAACTAAAACTACGACATGTCCGACATTTATTCCAGCAGCCTCTTGCTGTGCACTGCCGTGCCTCCGCCGGAACTCTGCACCGCCCCTATTATAGTCAATGCGGACAGAGCGGCAGTCCGGGGGCACACGGTCACTAGCAGCAGGACGGATCCAACAGGCTATTCACCCAACGGAACAGTCTGCCAGAGGTCCGTGCCGCTAGTGTGAAAGTAGCCTAACTATCTAATGCAATTGGATAAGGAATAGGATCCAGATGAAAGCACAGAGCACAGCAATGACACTGCTCTCTCTCTCTCAGAACTGCAAAAAAAACTGCAGAAAATGGCTGCTGGGGAGTTTCCTATATAGTAAAGGGTAGGCAACTTACCTATTGGTTGCTAGGGATGTTGCTAAGCTCTGACAAAGATATTGCAGCCTTCCCATTGGCCCATAAGCAAGAAGGGAGGTTAATGATAAAAAAAAAATCTAGAATATTTGCAATTACGAATATATAGCACTATATTCTACATTATCGTGAATTCTCAAAGTGCCGATATTCGCAATAAAAATTAGCAATTAGAATATTGGTGATCAACACTATAGATAGATAGTTAGATAGATACCATAGATAGAGTATAGAAATAAATGGGGTTCCAGTATGTGATATTTAGCTTATCTATGTGCAGCTTACCATTTTCTTTACTGTCTGTTGGGAGATAGTGACAGATCTCACAGAGGTGAGAGGCAAGGAAGGGGTGGATAGAGCGTCCGCACCCCTATTCTACCACAGGTGAGACCAGCTGGAGGTGCTTGGGCTCGCCTCCCAGTGTGTCAGTCTGAGAAGGGAGAACGAGAACGTTTTGTGAAGCAGAGGCTCTGTGTGTGGTCTCAGTCAGGAGGACTCAGGGGCCACAAGGCTTTGAATAGCCTGAAGTTTAGGGGACCTAGCGACGCCTAGAGAACGAGGGTTGCACGGCCAGAGTTGGGAGGTGAGTTTTTTTCATTATTTTTAACCCCTCAATGGCCATTTTATTTATTATTCTGTCTTAAAGGGGTTGTCCAAGTTATTTTTTTGTTCTTTATATGTTTCTAACTAATAAAATGTAACAGCTTTACCATGCACTTACTGCATCTGTAGTTGCTCCTTTCTCAGATTTCACTGAGGGTCACATGACCTGTGATGGTAGCTTCTCTCCTTGCTCTGATAATGATTCGTGCACAAGCCTGAGAGATCAGATATGTGTCTGTACACGAGACGTCACAGTGCTGGCCATGCCCCCCTGCACTGCTGTCTGCTGCTGTTTGCTCTCTCCCTGGATTCTTAACCCCTTTAGCAGCACAGACTCAGGGCTGAAGGCTTTACTGAGTAGCTGCAGGCAGTGAGGAGACAAATGCTGGGCACAACAGCTGACAGAGGAGATCTGCAGAGCATTGCACAACAGGTAAGGGGAAGATTCTGTGTGTATCAGCAGTGTCATTGTACAGCTGGGACCTGTAGTCCTACACATACAACGTGCTGCTGAGTCTCCCAGCAGGCAGACATGTCATTCAGGGCAGACTTATTCATTCCCTTTGCAGAGCAGGGGGAGGGGCAGAGATTTTTGTTGTTGCAGGTAAACAAAGAGCCAGAAGAGAACCAGGGAAATGAGAAAAAAATATATTTTTTTTACCTAAAACTTGCTTAGCTCAGTTATATATTGCTGCCCATCAGATTTACAGTGCTATATTTTTTTTCATAACTCGGACAACCCCTTTAAGAATGCTATTATTTTCCGTTATAAGAATGTTATAATGGAAAATAATAAAATCATTCGAACAGCGAACCCGAACTTCAGTGAAAAGGTTCTGGTCTGGGTACCTGAACTCGTAAACTTAGGTACGAACCCAAACTTTGCCGTTTGGGTTTGCTCAACCCTAATTTTAAGCATTACTGAGGGATTAGGTTACAGCTGCTTTCCATAGAAGTTTAAGGAAATGGATGGGGAGGAGGAGGGAGTTGCTGCAATTAGAGAAAAGGAGGCTGCTGTAAGTGTTTCACTGTCTCATCCCTGTGCTGGATTCACAGCTACAGTTGATTAATGCCTCCATGCTGTTACTTCTGTAAGTGAGAGAGTCAGACCTAGGGGAACAGGATCTTCTCTGTGTCTGCATTGTATGGCAGGCATCATAACAGAGGTCCATCAGCATCTCCTCTCTCACAGCAGGCACAGCTATCTAAATAATTATGCCTCCCACTACACCACACTTCAGCCTTTTTTGCTCTCTTTATCCTGCTCTGGCTGATGTACAGTCTCTAGGGATACTCATATGCGATGTACCTGGCTCTTAAAGGGCTAGTGTATGCATGGGCTAGTCTGTCCTCAGCATATGGCAGTGTTCCCTGAGGTATATATGGTGGCCTCCCCTATGGGAAGGTGGCAGGGCAAAAAGTTCCTATTGTGTCTAGTCCTTGCAAAGGTCTATTTATAGTGTAATCTTACCTCCTGTGCCTGACCTCTGCCTGTTATCCATATTGACCCTGGGATGCTTGTCCTGACCTTTTGCCTGATTACTATAGTGCATGAACTTTGCCTGTCCTTACCTCTGACCACATTTTTTGCCTATCTTCTTGGTGCCATGCACCGCTGTTCTTTGAACCAACGTGGTCAGCAGCCTCTGATAGGAAACTACTTTTAGAGGTAGCGGCCCTGAAGTGAAGTCAAAATGCCTGTATGGGGTTGAAAAGATGAATTCAAGGGGAACATTCTGACAAGCTCCCCTGCATTACAGCAGCTAATCTCCTTCTCTCCTAGAGCTACAGTAAGTTTAGGGAAAGCTGACAGAAATGGAGCCTGCAGAATGTATCACTGATAAAACAAGCAGAATACAAGTCCTATAATGGCTAGAAATAGCACTACGCCTTATGCACACACACATGACAGCTTATTCTGAGAAGTCAGCTCAAATGACAGGTACCCATTAAGGACCATATTCAAATAAACAAGACCATAGTCCAAGAATCTGTATGACAACATAGTGACTATACGTTAATGGAATTCTTTAAGACACTGAACTTCCTTGACTCCTATAACCCCAGGGGGTTGGCTGGATAAAACAGGGATCTAACCTATTATATTTTATATCATGGAATTATAAGGATGGATTGTTTTTTTGTTTTGTTCTCATCATGTCTGCTGGGAGAAAGATGAGAAGTGAGCTGCCTCTCCCGCTGGGCCACTGCAATAACCAGGGCCGTGGAACTGGAGCCCTAATTGAAAAACGCAGAGAGCCATAATGAGTTTTTATTAGACTTTGATATTTCAGACATTTTAAGTGATGATGAAATTCATCAACATGTGGGCATTATTAGGTCGGCATGACAAATACCTGTGGATATATGATATGAGTCACTTCCTATGTCATGCACCCAGGAGTGCTCATCTGCCACATACCATATGATTCAGCACTGTTTAAAGGTTAATCATTTTTGCACTATGTTGCTGTTGCAATATTTTTATTAGAGTCAGAAATTATCTGGGGAGAAATGAGAAAACAAACAAAAGCTTGCAGTCCACTCTCTGTGTATGAGCATAAGGCTGACCAGTTCATATAAGAGTATGGGGTAATATGACCCACTACATATATATATATATATATATATATATATAAAACACAGGTTTTAGAAGAGGAAAAAAAATGTATAAGACCTCAGGTCAGACCCCTAATATTCATTAGACCTCAGGTCAGACCCCCAATATTAATCGGACCCTCAAACTTTCAGACCCCCCAATTAGAGTTCCAATCTTTGTTAGACCTCAGATCAGACCCCCAATCTGTATCAGACCCCCAATCAGACCTCTGATCAGACCCCCCAAATCAGACTTCCAATCTGTATCAGACCTCTGATCAGACCCACCAATCCAACCCCCAGTTTTTATTTGTCCTAAATCAGAACTCCCAATCAGACCCCCAATCTATCTCAGACCCCAGATCAGACCTTCAATTCTCATCAGACCTCAGATAAAACATAAAATACATATATAAACTTACCTCTCCTGCTTCGGATGGCGCTGCCACTTTGCAGATCAAGTGGGCTGTTCCTGCACTTACCGCAGCCCCCTAGTCTTTTGCAAGCCCGTGCCCGTGACCTGAAATTGCACAGCAACATTGTGACATTGAATACATATGTCGAATGTTGAATATATACACTCACCTAAAGAATTATTAGGAACACCATACTAATACGGTGTTGGACCCCCTTTTGCCTTCAGAACTGCCTTAATTCTATGTGGCATTGATTCAACAAGGTGCTGATAGCATTCTTTAGAAATGTTGGCCCATATTGATAGGCTAGCATCTTGCAGTTGATGGAGATTTGAGGGATGCACATCCAGGGCACGAAGCTCCCGTTCCACCACATCCCAAAGATGCTCTATTGGGTTGAGATCTGGTGACTGTGGGGGCCATTTTAGTACAGTGAACTCATTGTCATGCTGAAGAAACCAATTTGAAATGATTCGAGCTTTGTGACATGGGGCATTATCCTGCTGGAAGTAGCCATCAGAGGATGGGTACATGGTGGTCATGAAGGGATGGACATGGTCAGAAACAATGCTCAGGTAGCCTGTGGCATTTAAACGATGGCCAATTGGTACTAAGGGGCCTTAAGTGTGCCCAGAAAACATCCCCCATACCATTACACCACCACCACCAGCCTGCACAGTGGTAACAAGGCATGATGGATACATGTTCTCATTCTGTTTACGCCAAATTCGGACTCTACCATTTGAATGTCTCAACAGAAATCGAGACTCATCAGACCAGGCAACATTTTTCTAGTCTTCAACAGTCCAATTTTGGTGAGCTCGTGCAAATTTTAGCCTCTTTTTCCTATTTGTAGTGGAGATGAGTGGTACCCGGTGGGGTCTTCTGCTGTTGTAGCCCATCCGCCTCAAGGTTGTGTGTGTTGTGGCTTTTACAAATGCTTTGCGGCTTACCTCGGTTGTAACGAGTGGTTATTTCAGTCAACGTTGCTCTTCTATCAGCTTGAATCAGTCGGCCCATTCTCCTCTGACCTTTAGCATCAACAAGGCATTTTCACCCACAGGACGGCCGCATACTGGATGTTTTTCCCTTTTCACACCATCCTTTGTAAACCCTAGAAATGGTTGTGCGTGAAAATCCCAGTAACTGAGCAGATTGGGAAATACTCAGGCCAGCCCATCTGGCACCAACAACCATGCCACGCTCAAAATTGCTTAAATCACCTTTCTTTCCCAATCTGACATTCAGTTTGGAGTTCAGGAGATTGTCTTGACCAGGACCACAACCCTACATGCATCGAAGCAACTGCCATGTGATTGGTTGACTAGATAATCGCATTAATGAGAAATAGAACAGGTGTTCCTAATAATTCTTTAGGTGAGTGTATGTCAAGTGTTTTAGACTAAATTCACACATGCAGTTTTCATGCAATTTTTGAGGGAAGTGCATACAAAAGAGGAGAAATACATGATTTACTATGTAATAAATGTGGCATCTTAAAGGCTATGTACACCTTTTAGGGGCAATTTTTTATGATGGCTTTTTACTTATTTGGTACTAAAAATCATTCATTTAAATTGGTCTTTATTAAAAATATTGAGCCATTCTGTTACAAAGGGTTAACAGGTTTTCTAACTGTGTACATCCTACTTTCACTTTGTTCCAGTCATCTAATAACCCTTATCTCTAAATTACTAAGAGGTTACTTCTGATGTTTAAGCCACGTTCTTATCAGTAAGATAAGTATTGAGTTTTGAAAAGTGTTAATGAAGTCTGAGAGCAGAGATAAGGAGCCCATTAGCTAGCTGTCTGTTGGAGCAGAGAGAAAGTTCAGATCCTACTAGTAGAGCATCTCAGCTCTGTACAGAGAGTAAAGACCAATTGAAAAAATGTTTTTTTTAGCTCATTATGAATACAATATAGCAATAAAAAAAAATTGCCCCCAAAGGTGTACATACCCTTTAAAGTATTAATGCAGTATAAATACAAAACAATATTGTTTTTTTTTTAATGTTCATTACATTTTGCTCTCTGTTAGTGCCCCCTACTGTTTCTTCTCTGGCTGAAATCCTGATCCACCTTCTCCTGCATTCATTGGTGGACTGACATAATCTGTATATTCCCTACCTCTTCCTCCTCCCAGTGCTGATGTAGTGATCTCATAATGAAGCGACCCAGAGAAATGTCCTTCATTCATCCTTACTTCTAAATTCATTGAAATATATAGTTATGTCTCTCTCTAGACAAAGAAAGAAATTGTTAGGGCATTACCATATACCATAGTGCTATTTATTAGTGGAATTGTGGTGCTGCGTGTGAGGGGCTATTGTCTATGTAGGGGACAAAGGGTTTAAAAAGAGCTGACTGCAATGCACTCCTGAAAGATGCAAGTACTTTATGGTTAAATGGGATCAGTGGTGGCAAACCCAGAGAAATTGAAGAGACCAGAGCTGCAGAGAGGTGAGTAAAGTTAGACAAGATAAGGTGTTTTTTGCTTTGATATGGTTGAAATAATGGTGGGCATTACTCCAGATATTCCTAATTCTTTGGATAATCCCTTTAAAACTACAAAAAAGATTTGTACAAAATGGGGTGAAACTAGTGTGTAACAAACCAAGCAATATAACAAAAACATGCACACCTAATGACTCGAAGAATTTTATAAAATATGAAGTCATTTTATTTTAGATGAAAAATAAACAGTAAAAAATACAGTTAAAATTCAAATTAATCAGCTGTCTATAAAGAATAATAATAGACTGTTTCTAATTATGGAGAGCTCCTAGTAGGTGTAACGAGAGTAACCACCAAATCTCCAACAAAAGCCTCTCGTGTAGCTAAGTCAGTTCTCTCTTCTCTGGACTGATGTGGATCAATTACCCTGAAACAGATGTCTATAGTTGAGTAACTGGCTTGGCTATAATCCTAATTTACATCTCAAGGCCCGTTTACAAGGTCAGACATTGATTTAAAGGATAGCTGCCTTCCAACAGAGGATAGCTTATTTTCTCTTTTTGGAGAGCTAATCTGCTATGGAGCTTGTTACCTATATGATGGGCTCAGTCTGTGTTTTTGTATGATCAAATATACTGGAATATATAATGGCCCAATATACTGGAAATCTCTATACTTAAAAGTCAATCCTATACTATAATGTAGATTCTATTCAAAAATGCACCTCCTGGAATCAAGAGCAGAGATCTACTGAAATATACAGTCATGTGAAAAAATTAGGACACCCTTTGAAAGCATGTGGTTTTTTGTAACATTTTTAATAAAAGGTTATTTCATCTCCGTTTCAACAATACAGAGAGATTAAAGTAATCCAACTAAACAAAGAAAACTGAAGAAAAGTCTTTTCAAGATCTTCTGTAAATGTCATTCTACAAAAATGCCTATTCTAACTGAGGAAAAAGATAGGACACCCTCACATGTATTCCCTCTTAAATTGGCTCAGATCTCACACAGGTATATCACACCAGGTGCACATAATTAGTAGATCGTTACTCTGCATGTTGAATGAGGCTTGCCCTATTTAAACCTCAGACATTTAGTTTGGTGTGCTCCTGACTGTTGAAGTGAGAGTGAGCACCATGGTGAGAGCAAAAGAGCTGTCAGAGGACTTCAGAAAAAAGATTGTAGCAGCCTATGAGTCTGGGAAGGGATTTAAAAAGATCTCAAAAGATTTTGAAATCAGCCATTCCACTGTCCGGAAGATAGTCTACAAGTGGAGGGCTTTCAAAACAACTGCCAACATGCCCAGGACTGGTCGCCCCAGCAAGTTCACCCCAAGAGCAGACCGCAAGATGCTAAAAGAGGTCTCCAAAAACCCTAAAGTGTCATCTCGAGAACTACAGCAGGCTCTGGCTACTGTTGATGTAGAAGTACATGCCTCTACAATCAGAAAGAGACTGTACAAGTTTAACTTGCATGGGAGGTGTGCAAGGAGGAAACCTTTGCTTTCCAAGAGAAACATTGAGGCCAGACTGACATTTGCCAGAGATAAAGTTGACAAAGACCAGGACTTCTGGAATAATGTTCTTTGGACAGATGAGTCCAAAATTGAATTATTTGGACACAACAGCAGAGGACATGTTTGGCGTAAACCAAACACAGCATTCCAAGAAAAGAACCTCATACCAACTGTGAAGCATGGAGGTGGAAGTGTCATGGTTTGGGGCTGCTTTGCTGCAGCAGGACCTGGTCAGCTCACCATCATAGAATCCACGATGAATTCTACTGTGTATCAGAAGGTGCTTGAAGAACATGTGAGACCATCAGTTAGAAAATTAAAGCTGAAGCGGAACTGGACCATGCAACATGACAATGACCCAAAACATACTAGTAAATCAACCAAAGATTGGCTGAAAAAGAAGAAATGGAGAGTCCTGGAATGGCCAAGTCAAAGTCCAGATTTGAATCCCATTGAGATGCTGTGGGGTGACTTGAAAAGGGCTGTACGTGCAAGAAACCCCTCAAACATCTCACAGCTGAAAAAGTTCTGCATTGAGGAGTGGGGTAAAATTTCCTCAGACCGATGTCGAAGACTGGTAGATGGCTACAAGAACCGTCTCACTGCAGTTATTTCAGCCAAAGGAGGTAACACTCGCTATTAGGGGCAAGGGTGTCCTATCTTTTTCCTCAGTTAGAATAGGCATTTTTGTAGAATGACATTTACAGAAGATCTTGAAAAGACTTTTCTTCAGTTTTCTTTGTTTAGTTGGATTACTTTAATCTCTCTGTATTGTTGAAACGGAGATGAAATAACCTTTTATTAAAAATGTTACAAAAAACCACATGCTTTCAAAGGGTGTCCTAATTTTTTCACATGACTGTACTACCTTAATGAGGGGTTTTCCCATCACAAATAGTGATATCTGGGATATGCTATCAGCTTCTGACTGGCGGAGTCCAACCAGCATCTAACTGAAGCTCCTTGGGCCCACCAGAGGAAATGATTCTGAGGGCCCACCCTCTGTGTCAGGTGTGGACTAGAAACTTGGTCTTGAAAAAGTAGGTAGGGCTGACACAAGTAGGCAGGGCCAAGAGAAGTAGACGGGGCCAGCAATACTGTAGTGTAGAACAAAATACCGCTTCAGCAGATCCAAATACCAGAGTGCAGCACAAAACACTGTCTCAGCAGAATCAGATACCATGGTGCAAAATACTGCCTCCCCTCCTGCAGTATTGAATTACATCACTGTCCTGAGTATTGTAATACAGGTGAATTTATGAGGGCACCTGCAGCTGCCAGCCAAGTGCATAAGTACAGTACCTGATGCTCCTAGCTTTAATTAACACTTAGAGCATTAGATTGTCATGTTCCCAGTCCATGGCTGTGAGGAAGGTCCGGACAGCCCCCTTGGACATGGGCCCACTGGAAAATTTCCCTTGGCCTATGACCAGTCTGCCCCCAGCTCTGTGTATATAGGATATGTGCACATGCAAGTAATAGTTATCATTGTACATGCAGGAATTATTGCTTACAAGGTTTGATACGATATCTACATCAGAGGTGGACATAGACAACAAAGAAAAATAATGAAATAGACTTAAGGAAGCATTGTTGTTTTCTTAATAAGATGATGGTGGACCAACTTTTTTCTAATGGGCCTCTATGTGGTTGCACAGGGTGAATAATTGGTATGTCCACCTGAGATTTGGTTATTGGTTTCATGGTCATCTCTGCCTTCTACTGGACCTGTTTTACTAGGATTCTATTACTTTGTATGAGGTTGGACCCACCAGAGAATTCTCTGGTACTCTGGTAAGCCAATCCAACCCTAGGTCCAACTTATTGATCCTCTCACTGAGGGGAATCAAATGGATCTGTTCTGCAGTTTCCTAAACAGCAGGTAGGCCTCTGTGCTGGAGTAAACAAGAAGGCGTAAACCAGTGCTCTGGCCCCAGGATTGGTAGAATCCCGGCAGCTGGACCACCGCCAACTAGATAGTTATTTCATATCCTAACGATATGAACACGTTCTTAGAAATGATGTTTCAGTGTAGGCAGCAGTCTATCTTACCTTCTGTAACATTCACGTTGTTCGAATAACACAAGTTGTTCTTCAGCTTCTCTCTTCCAAGAATCGAGATGCTGAGAACTGTCACCAGACTTTGTGCAGAAACGTTAATGCTGAGACTCTCTTCCCCCACACGCACACACAGTTTCAAACAGCAAAAAGTCATAACTATAGAACATCATCAGCTCCCACTGACAGCCAAAGACATCGTTTTTATAGAACTAAAGATTCTTCCCTCGACTCATGACGTGTCCTCGGGGAATGTCACTCGTACATTTCTCCAACGTGTTCTGTTTTATTTTTTCAACCCCTTACTAGAGACAAGCCCTTGTATGGCTTTAATAACAGGTGGGTTTTTTGCCTGGAGTACAAGACGAGAAAGCAGAAAAAGCCTGAAAACGGTGATAAAAATGAATCTCAAATCTCAGCAGCCCTCGAGCAGAGCAAGTCGGGAATCACAACCGCTTGGTGAATTGAGCTGAAGATTACTTAATTAAACAGGGTTATGGATTCAACTTTAAACTTGAAAATTTAAGTGAATTTCCTTGGTGAGGAATCTTTTAATGACTTCTTGAATGTCATTTTGCATATTTTTTTTTTTTTGCCGGCGCTGGCACTAAATGTCATTGCATTTTGAATAAGAATGAAAAAGTAATTGCTTATTTGTTTCAACACAGATGTTTTTACACATCAGTAAGCACAGTGTTAGGAACATTTTTCCCTTTGGTCCTTAGAGATGATTCTTGACAGCTAAAGAAATTACCAAAATTACCCAATGATATCGGAAACATATTTATTTGTAGGGAATTTAACCCTTTCAGGACAAGTGAATTTTCCATTTTTGTACTTCCGTTTTCTTCCTCCCAGCATTCCCAGAGCCGTAATTTTTATATTCACATGGAAACGGAACCCAGCAGAAACCCGACAGCTATGGCTCCTGCAGCACACATTTTAATTTTGATTCCTAACAGTTATGGATTGCGGTGTTTTCTATACTGTATATATTGGGTAAATGCTTGGAAGAATGTTAGGTACAGTATTTAAAGGGGTTGGTTTATCTCAGACATTGATGGCATATCGCTAGGATATGCCATCAATGTCAGATAGGTGAACGTCTCACCTCTAAGACCTGCACCTATTTCCACAACAGGCCCCCCAAAGTAAACAGAGAGCAGTTGCGCATGTACAGCCTCCCTCTTTTAACTGCTATTGGAGTTTCTAAAAAAAAAGGGGAGAGCGTTAGCAAACTGAAGCTGCACATGGACCACATAAGCAAGGGGTGGCCACTGTTTACCTAAAATAAAATTAGCAAAATTGTCTGTAGAGACGAACAAATTAATTGTAAACTAATCAAATTGAACCCAAATCCACATTTTTAGTGATTCACTTTGGGAAAATTTTGGGGGAAAGAGAGAGAGAAGGAGAGTGAACAGTGAGAGACAAGAGAGAAAAAAATGGGAGTTCCTAGGAGACCGTGTCACGGGGAGCCGGTGTCGCGCTCTTCATTCGCAGCGCTGTCAGCATCCAGGTCATACAGCGGAGCGAGGACGCAGTCTGCGTCCTCGTCTCCATGAGGACTAGGGGGCGGGGAGGACTCAGAGTGGCCGACGTCCTCCGTCCCCTAGACAATGAGTAGCAGGGGATCTGAGCGCCGATGTTAATGAATCGGCACTTAGCTGTGTTATGAGCAATCGGAGTCATGTGACTCACCTGTAGGGGTTATTTAAACAGACAGCCTGCTGGCCACAGGTTGCCTGTGATTGGTCTTGCTACCCTCACCAGCATATTGTATTACACCTTTCTGTGTGTTTTTAGACCTCGGCTCTGTTTTTGACCTTGACCTTGTGACCTCCCTGGAATTGATGTGTCCTCTTGGCTTGTGACTCCGGATTGTGTTTTGACCTCGTTATTGTATTGCTCCCTGTGTACCTGTGTGACCTCCTGGCTTTGACCTTGGCTTTCGTGACTCTGTTACGGTACTTATTTATCATCTTAGGCCCCTGCACGTGTCTAAGCGAGGGACTGCCGCCAAGTTGTACGCTGTCGGTTAGGAAGGGCCGTGCAAGTTGGCAGGGACAAAGGTGGGATGGAGTTTAGAGCTGCACTTATCCCTACCCTCTGTCGTGACAAGACCTCAGAGAATTATACACAAATTTTCAGGCCAATTGGAGCATTTCAGTTTGGATAGAATCGATTTGTACCCAAATCGAATTGGTCAACTGATTAAGCCGAATCTAACCCAAATTTTTAGCAATTTGATCACCTCTAGTTGGCTTAAAGGATAACAAATTTTATACAAAATGCAGAATAAGATCATAAAGAATTACTCTCCTCACTAATCCCATACCACAGTTGTTCTCATGCTTACCAGTGGCATTCCTGGTCCAGACTTGACCTGCAAAAAATGCCTGGAGATGCCTACTCAGCCAAACACTGGCTGAGGCAGGCCACTGCTGTGGCAAGTGATAGTGATTGGCTGTCCCAGTACCTCTTGCATTCCCTCTGTGTCAAGCCAGCACCAAAGTACTCGGGTGTTCGGGTCGAACACCTCGGGTTGCTCGGGTGCTCTACCTAGCACCTGAGCACAATGAAAGTCAATAGGAGAACCTGAGCATTAAACAGGCACCCCCTGCTCTGAAGAGGGGAGGATGTCTGGTTCATAGGAAAAGGTCATAAATTGATGGAAACACCACCAAAATAGTTTGGGAACAGCATGGGGAGGATGTCTGGATGCATCTTGGACTCCCAGGTCGCTGCTGGGAACCATGTTGTCCGAGTAGTACGCCACTTTTACAGACTGACAATAATACGCACAAAACTGAAGATCAAATCGATTTTAGAGGAAAAATTGTTAGGAAACATTCTTTCCACTATATTTACTTTTATATAAAGTGTAAGTGCTGCCAAAAATTACAAGGAAGAGGCACTCCGATACAACCTGTATATCACATAAAGGAGGGCCTCATTCACATTGTGGTACAATTGTTCAGTAGTGCGACTCCTACACTCAAAATGCACTATGCACTAAGTGAAAGGGATTCCAAAAATTACAAAGAACCGGCACTCCAATACACCCTTTATTAAACATAAAGGAGGGCATCATACACCTTTGAAAAATTATGATTGATGGTCTGCTGGTGACCCTCAAAAACATTATGGACGAAGGCCTGCTGCTGAGCTGCCTGCTGCTGAGCTGACCATCTAAAAAATTAGGGGCGAGTGCCTGCGGCTTAGCTATCCATTGAAAAAATTATGGGCGAGGGCCTGCTGGTGAGCTGACCCTGTAAAAAATTATGGTTGAGGGCCTGCTGGTGAGCTGACCCTGTAAAACATTATGGTTGAGGGCCTGCTGGTGAGCTGACCCTCAAAAACATGTGCGAGGGCCAGCAGGTAAGCTTACCCTCTAAAAGATTGTAGGTGAGGGCCTGCTAGTGAGCTGACCCTCTACAACATTATGAGTGAGGGCAGACTAATAAGCATGTTCACCATCTGTGTTGATTCCTCAAAGTTTCTTAAAACCTCACAAAGGTTAGACATCCATGCCCACTCCTCGCTTGTGAAGAGCAGAAGCTGACTGGAAAGGCGATGACTATGTTGCAGCTGGTATTCCACTACTGCCCTCTGCTACTCACAAAGCCTGGCCAACATGTGGAACGTGGAACGCGTGCTCACGTTGCACAACAGTCGGTGAGCTGGCAATTGTAAGCGCTGCTGCAGCGTTGACAGACCGGCGGAAGCTGACGATGACTTGCGGAAATGGGCACACATGCGGCACACCTTCACCAGTAGCTCAGGCAAATTGGGGTAGGTTTTGAGAAACCGCTGAACCACTAAGTTGAAGACATGGGCTAGGCATGGGATATGTGTGTGAGCTTGCCGAGCTCCAAAGCCACCACCAAGTTACAGCAATTATCAGACACAACCATGCCTGGTTGTAGGTTGAGTGGTGAAAGCCACAGCTCAGTCTGGTCTCTTATCCCCTGCCACAGCTCTGCGACGGTGTGCTGTTTGTCACCTAAGCAGATCAGCTTAAGCTCGGCCTGTTGCCGCTTCCCCACTGCAGTGCTACACTGCTTCCAGCTACAGACTGATGGATGACTGGTGCTGCAAGAGGATAATTCTGAGGTAAAGAGTGGAGGAGGCGGAGGAGGAGAAGTAAGGGTTGGAGCCACTAACATAGGTGGTGGCGAAAACCCTGATGGAATTAGGGCCCGTAATCCTTGGCGTCGATAGCAACTGTGCCATCCCAGGGTACAACTCGCTCCCGGCCTCCACAACATTCACCCGGTGTGCCGTCAGGGAAATGTAGCGTCCCTGTGTGAAAGCACTTTTCCATGTGTCAGTGGTTAAGTGGACCTTCCCAGTAACTGCGTTGGTCACGGCACTGGTGATGTTACGGGAAACCTGCTGGTGTAAGGCAGGAACGGCACACCTTGAAAAATAGTGGTGGCTGGGGACTATGTAACGAGGGATAACTGCAGACATCAGGCCGCGGAAGGCCTCAGTGTCCACAAGCCTAAATGGCAATATTTACAGGCCAGTAATTTGGAAAGTTGCGCATTTAGTGCTATGGCCTGTGGGTGGGTGGCTGGGTATTTGCGCTTGAGTTCAAATGCCTAGGGTAAGAGCATTTGTACGCTGCGCTGGGACACCGAAGTGGATGTGGTCGCTGATGGTCCGTGCAAAAGTCCAGGTGCATAGCGGGAGGCATCCGGGCCTGCGCCTTCGAAAGGGGATTGGCCAGCACGTAACACAGGAGAAGAGGAGGCAGTGGTGTGACCCGCAGACACAGATTGTGGACCCAGGGGTTTGGCCCACTTATTACGGTGCTTTGATGCCATGTGGTGGATCATGCTGGTGGTGGTGAGGTTGCTAGTGTTCACGCCCCTGATTATTTTTTTTATGGCACAGGTTGTAAATAACAATTCTTTTGTCGTCCGCACTTTCCTCAAAAAAGCGCATGCAAAAGAGCAACTGCTGCCTACCCCTTGGCAAGGGAGATTTCTGCAAGGGTGTGCTCCGGGTAACAGTTGTTGGTCTGTTTGGTGTGGCCCGCCTTCTCCCTTTTGCCACTCCACTGCCTCTTCCAGCCTGTTGCGGTGCTGAGGATCCCTCCCCCTCTGTACTGCTGTCCTCGGTCGGCTTGCCACCTTCCCAGGTTGGGTCAGTGATTTCATCGTCCACCACTTCCTTACTCTGCTCACCCTCCTGACTTGTTGACC